>NC_051069.1:25092941-25143941 GCF_004664715.2 Peromyscus leucopus | reverse complement strand
TACTGGCTTTAAAAGTCAGTATTTCCTTAGAGGCCCTGCTTCAGGAGTGGCCCAGGTCGTTCTTGTTCTGACATAAGATGCTGTGGAACGGTATGCAGTGAACCTCTTTCTTCATTGGGGGAGAGAGTGAGCTGTCCTTCCAAAGTCCCACAGATGGAGTCTTGAAGGTGGGCCTATGTGAGGTATGCATGGAGAAGGTAGATCCAGGTAGGGGGGTGTCCCCAGCCACAAAAAGAACTCCATCCTGATGTCTGAAGCTCTCCCATTAGGGATTCATTCATTCTTTGCCACTGGAGCCTTTTTCAACCTTTCAGAGTTCTCGGTTAAAATGCAGATAGTCCTGAGGTAGGTAGAGGGAGAGATTTGAGCCTTTTGAAAACTACCACCTAGTAAAAAGTCAATGATGGCCCGGCTAAGAGCAGTGGCCCTTAAAGAAATGGAACAAAAGGTAAGAGCAATTTTGATGAAAAGAAAAAAAAATTTTTTTTTTCTCACTCTGTTCACCAAATTGTATCAGCAAATCAAAAGGCTCTCTCCTGGCATTGTGTGTATCTGTGGCTGGCTGATATGCAACATAATGGGGTTAATTCCAGGGCTTAGAGCACTGGCTGGCAATCGGAAGGATGCTTCTACTGGGAGGGAAACGGGGTGATGGTGGATTTATTCTCTCCTATAATTTCCCCCTTTTTGTCTAGAAGGTGGAGGCTTCTCTCTCCTGGGACTCCAGACCTCAGAGAACATGAAAAGGCGGGGGTGGGGGTGGAGGGTGGGTTAAAAGATAGCTTTTTGTCTTTGAAGAAAATAAGATCTTTTTGTAAAATTTCAAGCACTCGAAAATGCTGTAGGAAGCACCAGATTTGGGGGCAGAGAACAATGCCAGGCCAGGCAGTGGAGCTCCATGAATGGGAGGCGATTTTCCACTCCAGCTGCTCGCCTTGGTAGTTAAAAAATTGCTTTACTATCTGTGTGTTTAATTAAGAGGAGTCCCACACATAACTGGAACTCTTAGAACCAGATGGCCCGTTACAGATTGGCAGCTTTACAACCACAGCCCCCTTCAGAGAGGTGAAGCTGATGTCCCTTACTGTACAAGTTTGTGTATGGATGGGCACTGGTAGACTCCCTTGCCTCTCAGCTCCAGTCCTGGGTACCACGAAGGGGGTGCCAGGCTTCCTCCGGTCTTCCCATCTCAGAGTTCGCATCTTTTCCTTGGCTTTCATGGTACAAGGATGGCAGGATGGGACCCCGTTCCATGAATCCTGAAGTACTGATGTGTAGACCATAGTAGAGTCAGGTCAAGTTGCCAGAAGAGCTGGAGAGGCCCAGTGGCTGGCTGCTCGATGGCTGTCTTCACATTACAGACCTTTGCCTGCCTACAGTAGAACTGTTTCCGGGGAGGTGGCAAAGCCACTTACCAGGCCCTTTTTAGGTCTGAGGATACAGCAGGTCCTTGGAGCTACACTCCAGCCTGGGTCAGGGTCTCTCAGGGACCCGGCCCACCTTGACCTAGTATCAAGTCCACTGCTTTATCCTCAAAGCAGTTGATTTGGGGAGCCTCCCTTTTCTAATGCCATCTGTCCGATCCAGGCCTGCGCTCAGCCATTTATGATTCTTTCAATGCTAGCAGCTCACCCTGATTCAGCAGCCTGTGTGACTGTGATCGATCAGTGGTTGTCCCTGCTCTAAGGACAAGAGAGCTGAGAGGAGTTTAACTGTTTACACAAGGTCACTTTATTAACAGAGAAATTGCTTTTACAAATAAATGAGAGCTCAGATCCCCCCACCTGTCCCTACCCACTCATTCACCCATAGCTTATGGGCTCCAAGAGCTTTTCAGAGCCAAGGATATTTTGTCCTAGGAGAGTGAGTTGGTAGAGGCTGCCCCAGGACAGCAGCGTCCTCGACTGCCTCACGGCTTCTTCCAGGCACACTTGGTAGACTCCCAGAGAGCCTGCCCCCCTTCACAGACCAGTGGTTAGGAATTTAATCTGCTTCTGGACATTTCTTGGATTTGTGGGGACACTGCAGTTTACAAAGATTTCCCCATTCTCCACAGTGACCTATCATCTGAGCAAGGGCTTGAGAGAGAGGTGGTTTCATCGTCCTCTTAGCAATGGGAAAACTGGAAGTCAGGTACAGAACTGGAATTGAAGACTGTTGAGACTCTTGGTTTGACATTTCAGAGCCTGTGCTCAGAAACCAGAAAAGTCTAGATTTTGATCTTGCTTGCCCATTTACTGACTGAGTAGTCTTGCATGGCTAATTTTTTGTTATAGTTCCTTCAGATTTTATGACTGTCATTTTTTGTTTTTAGAATAGTTTTAAGTTAACAGAAAGATTGATGGGAAAGAGCAGAGAACTGCTATATACAGGTCCCTCATGTCCACAGCTTCCTCACTCAAGGTCTTGCTTTGTCACCCATGCTCTCACAGTTGGTGAACTGCCATGTCTAGCCTTGTTATGTTACCCAAAGTCCATAGTGAGCATAGAGTCACACGTGTGTTTTGCTTTCTCCAGGCTCGAACACGTGTTGAATGTCACAGTGCTCTACAGTCCTTTCGCCGTCCTAAAATTCTTCTTCTGTCTCTGTGCGTCCCTTCCTGCGTCCTTCCCTCTCCACCAGCCATGGTAGCTGCTCCTCTTTTCACTGTTGCTATGCCTTTTCCAGAATGTACTGGAGCTGGGATCATTCCATGTGTGGGCTTTCCACATTGACTTTTTTCATTAAGCAATGTGCACCTTCTTGTGTCTAGAGAGCATTTCCCCTTCCCCTCTTCCCTCTCCTCTCTCTTTTCCTCTCTTCCTCCTTTTTCTTCTCCCCTTTCTCCTTTCTTCGCCCTCCTTCCTTCCTTCTCTTCCTTTCCTTCTCCCTCTTCCCCTTCTATTTCTTCTCCTCTCCTCCTCTTCCTCCACTCCTCTCTCTTCCCCCACCTTTCTCTCTTGCTTTTTGCTCTGAATACAAAGTTTCCATTCACTTTCCTTGATTCCTCTTTGCATCTGTATTTTATTATTGGGGATTTTTACATTCGACTGTATTCTTTTTTTCAAGGTGTTTTGGAACTGTAACAAAATTAAGAACGAACTACAGGCAGGGACAGTTTTTGACATACCTTCTGTGCCCTCCATTCAAGGCCTCCCTTACACTAGTAACAGAATGGGGCATTTGATGTAACTGATGAGCCAGCACTGACATGTCATTATCCCTTAAAGCCATAGCTAATCTTAAGGCTCACTCTTGGGGTGTGCAGTCTTTGGATGTCAGCAAATGCGTAATGTGATGTGTCCATGATTACAGGATCACATAGGATAATTTCACTCCTTGAAAGTCCTCTGTGTGGTGCTTCTACACACACACACACACACACACACACACACACACACACACACACACACACACAAACCCTCTCACAACCACTGAGGTTTTTACCACCTCTACAGTTTATAGGATGTCATATAGTTGGGATCAGACGGCCTTGCCACATTAACTTCCTTTACTTAGTGATATACCATTAGGGTTCCTCTGTGTCTGTTCATGTCTTGATAACTCATTGACTCTCTCTCTCTCTCTCTCTAATGAAACCAAAGGATAATGTTGGTCATTTTCCTCAACCAGTCTCCTTCCACCTTACTTATAGAGATAAGATTTCCAGTTGAACCCAGACGTCACCGATTTAGCCAGACTGGCAAGCTAAACAGGAGTTCTTCTCTCTCTGCTTCCCCAAAGCTGAGATTACAGGTACATGAACCACATGGCTTCTCTGTGGAAACCTGAGATTCAAACCCAGGCCCTCAAGTCTGTGCAGTTAGCACTTAACTGACTGAGCCATCAGCTGAGCCCCAATCATTGGCTTTTGTTGGTAAATAATGTCTCACTCTATAGATGTACCATCAAAAAGTTTGTTTTGTTTATTTGTTTTTATAGTTTTTCTACTGTAAAAAGGGGCTAGTAGAGTTGTTAATCCATGACAGGGTTTTTGTAGAGGTCGGCAACTATGACATCAAATAAAGCACTAGGCACCTAGTGAACTCCATCCACACCTCTTAGTGTTGTTACTCTTCCTGCTACCTTATTCTTACACACTGACTCCAGGAATTCTGGGATGTTGTAGAACGTTATTCTGGAATGGGCTGGGGAGTTTTCAGAATACAGTGGACAGAATGTGAGGCCAGGAGCTCTGGGCTCAGGACCTGGGGATAACATCACCTGTGCAGAGCTAGGTCACATTTTTTTCCTGGGTCTTCACTCAACAACCCAGAGACCGAAAGTGTAACTGAGGTGAAGTATGAGCGTCCCTCAGAAGACCTTTGGCAGGACCATGTCAGCCTGATGCCTTTACTGCTATTGAAACCCCACAGACTGCTCCTGGTATAAGGAGCTAATTCTGTCTAGTGTCTGGTTGTCAGATGGGACAGAAGATTGGTCTCAATAGGGACCTTTCAGGACAAGTGGAGTGGTACAGTCTATATATGAAATATTTATATTCAAATATCAATAGAAAATGCTGAGAGAAAACCAAACCCTACAGACGCATGTCACTTTAACTCATGGGCCCATGTGTTGAAACCTAGCAAGCCGTTAGAAACTTTAGGTGGTGTGGCCCAGCTGGAGGAAGTAGGTCATTGGGTGTGATGACTTGGGGGAGATATCCTTCCCTGGCTCTTTCTTGTGTTCGCCCTCTGCCTCTTGGCTACCATGGCGTCAGCTTCTCTAACGGACCACAGCTTTTCCAACATGACGAATTGAAACCTCTGAAATGATGAGCTGAAAAGAAAAAGCTCTCCTCTCTTCAGCCGCTTCCCTCAGGCATTTGCCACAGTGATAGGGTCTGCTGAGTAGACAGGTGATTGGCAGAGATGGCTTGACTTCCCTGCTTGACCTGAAGGATTCCAAAGACCTCGAGCACTCACCAGATACCTGAATCCAAGGGCTACCGGGGTGAAACCACAGGAGTGAGCACCATTGGACGAGGGGCACGTGGGCCCCTTTTCTCAGAATTGTTCCCCTGCTCCACTTCCCTTCTGGTATGACTGTGAGGGTCGACTGGGAAGTTTGGGAGAATGCTTCGTCACGGAAACCAGGTCAGAGTGTAATTCTCGGTACCTATTTGCAGTCTGCACCACCATAGGCAAATGGCTCAGCTTTTGCAGCCCCATTGGAAGTGACACCAGCGGAAGTCAGGGTGCAGGAGAGTTAATGAGAGAAACCACCTTCCAAGCAGCCTGGTGCTTGGTGTGTGTCTGTCATAAGCATGCATTAAATGCTCACCACCATTTATGACTTCGGCCTCAGGTACTGCTCCGAAGTCTGTTTGGCTCGTTATTATTATTTTTATCATCTCCATTTTTTTGTTTTTAATTTCCAAGTCTCAAGCTCAGGGAAATTAATAACTTGCTCAAAAAATACATGCCTCATTAGAGTTGTGTTTTCATCTTCTAAAAAAAAACCCCTGGCTGTAAAAGTGCTACACCTTGATCGGAAAAATGCCAGGTAGCACGTCTCCCACTGAGGTCAATTTAGCTCTCTGATCCTTAGAGGTGAAGAATGGGGAGGTTGTGGTAATAATGGCAAGAAAAATGTCTCCCGTCCAGCCGATTTCAGTTGGAGCTCTGCTTCTGTGCCGTGGAGAATGTATATGCATTCAGCCGAGGGCCTCCATCTGTACTAAAGGGAGCAAGTCACACTGTCTGTGGAAGGGAATGACTCAGGAAGAGCTGCTGAGACACTCGAAGTCACCCCAGTGTTGATGTATGATAACCAGGGCATGTTACTGAAAGGCATAACATAATACAAAAAGTTATTTTTCAGCCAATCTGCTGATGCAGCACCATTTTGGGTCCCTAACTGAAAATGATATATGAATTATCTCAACCCAAAGTCAGAAGTATAAATTATAGAATATATCTTTCACTGTTTTATTTGGGCTGTAAAGCGACACCTTATTATTTCTCCCTCCTGGGCTTCTTTTAATGAATCGGGATTTGAAAGTGAAATATTTATTATATTGCAGGGGAGAGATTACATCGTGTTTCAGAAAGGAGGGGGGAGGGATATGGAAATCAGCCGGCATCTTGGAAATTGGTCTCTTTCTTGTTATGAGAAACGGCTGATGCGGTATTTTTCCTGAGCTCTGTGTTAGTTGCAGAAGAGAACCCCTCCAGCATGCTGAACACAGCTTGCTGAGTCAGGGACACCCCCCCCCACACACACACACCCTGCATGCTGCTCTCACCCACACACACTCCTCATCTGATTGGGGAAGAGAGCTACCTGGCTATGATACGTGAAAGAATACCCCGAGCCTTCTCGTCCCATGTGACCAGGGAAAGGGTGAGAGGGGGAGGCAGAGGAAGGATCTACCTCATCTCCATGGGTATGTTGGGGGATAAGATTTCTCATGTGAATAATAGGGCAGTTGTTGAGACTCAGCACGGGCATTATAGATACATTTCTTCTTAGAGATCCCAGATTAGTCCTGATGGATGGCGGTAGGATTTTAGCATGTCACGTAACTGCTCATGGACAGGTGACCAGACTGTTTGGCTGTTGAAAGCAAAAGTACCAACAAGGGATGCTCAGGGATCCTTATCACACATGAAGGGAGAAGAAGCAGATAAGAAGCTGGACTCACGTCACACCGTAGCGGTATTAGGTGGGTGAGACTGTAGCTCAGGCACGAGAGTCTGTGCAAAAACCGCGAAGTATTTACTCTCCATTTATCATTTATTTATAAATAGTACGGATGCTTCTGTGAGCTATGCTTGATATACCGTAAGAAGGGAAATGGGATGCATAGCTCTGGTGCCCGGCGAACTGTGGACTAGCAGTGAAGATAAGCTGCGTGTCAAAACCAAAAGGGTGTGTCGTGTCAGCCATTAGGGTCTGTAAGGACATGGTGATGGTCTAACAGGAGAAGGCTAGCTATCCTGGAGCAGAGCTTCAAGCCTTGTGCGGGTTGATTGGCAGGCAAGCATATGCTGAATGGGTTCACTTGTCATGAGCAGATTAACAGAGGCAGTAGTTAACTAGGAAGCGGGGAGCATGCTAGGGCACATGAAAGGCAAAGCACCATGAGAAAGGCGGCTACCACGTTGCTGGAGAGAATGCGGAGCCCAGGTTCTCAGAGTGGGAAATTTGTTAGGATCCTTCACTTTGTGGACACAGATCCTGCACTCCTGTGAGAGATTTCTTCTGCTCTCACAACGACCTCCTCATCATGGTTATTCTGATCTTTATATTGTCCCTATGGCTCCAAAATGGAAATGTGTCCCTTGGTCCTTGCTCTGGATGTGTGCACTGGATTTAATTATCAATATGATAGTGTTAAAAAGTGAGGCCTTTTAAGGGTGTTATTGTCATGAGGGTGGAACACTTGTGAACAGAATCAGGGACCACAAAAAAAGGCTTGAGAGAATGCATCCATTCCCTTCCATTTCTTCCACTGGGGAGGACATAGCATGTGTCCATTTTGGAGGTTATAGCAACAGGCACCAACTTGGAAGCAGAGAGCTGTCCTGAACAGACATTACACCTGCCAGACCCTTGATGCTGGGTTTCTGGCCTCCAGAGCTATGGAAGCAAAATTTTATCCTTTATAAATTACCTAGTCTCCGGTATTCTATTAGAGCAACACAAATAATGAAATACAGTCCTCTGGCTTACACACACTACACCCATCAAAAAGACTGGTAAGCACAGAAGTAGACAGTTTTCTCTTTAGCCCAAGAAATCCATCCAGAAGAACAGTGCCCCCTTCCTCACCCCCACACCTCTTTGGCCTCCGACATTCTGTTCCTGGCCATCTACCTGCTGCTGTCTGGTACGGTGGCAGGCACTGATGGGAGCATATTATCTGCTTACAGAGCCAGAGATGGGCACCTCTCTCCCAAAGCCAAGAGCCCTAAGCGTTTTTAGAGCAAGTGGCCTGAGGCTGCTTTGTAAGCAGGAGGTATTGCAGATGGATTTGACTGGTGCCCTGAGCCTGGGAGGCTAGGAGGGCTGAGCTCCATTTGTCAGGGCAGTGTTTTTGTGTTGAATGCCATTAGCACCAGGGAAAGGACCACGTGGTTTGAAAGGCTGATGTACCCGACAAGTGGCAGCAGCCTTAGTCCACCGCTGAGGAGGTCAGTAGTATAGGGACCTCCAGCGGAGGCTCAGCAGCTCCCCTGTATTAGCAATTCAGAAGGGGCTAGTAGCCAGTCTAAGCTCTCCCCTGACAGCCAGCTCCCAAGAGCTGTGAGTTAAGCTGAGGCACCTGCCAATTATAAAATCCCCTCCATGATCTGAACCACCACGGCGGCGGCGGCGGCAGCAGCCTGCAAGAGGAGGCCAAGGCATTTCCTCCTGACAGGAAAGGCATAACTCAGCAATTCCACCTCGGCCCCTTGCCACAGCCCTGCATACATATCATGTATGGAAGCACAGAGCTGTGTGGAAACTTACCCAAGATCCTGTCCAAAATCTTCCTTCCGTGCCTGCGCAGGAAAGTGAGATCGCCAGGGCTTGAACCCAGGATTCCTGATAACTATTCTGTCTTTTATTGTCACTGCAGGAGCAATGAATTACCACAAACAAAATGTAGTATATTCACCCTGCTTTTAACAACTAGGCATCGACTGTTTCAAAACTAGGGTACTTCTGGTTTCTGCTACATTTTCAAAAGCGGGTTCTTAGTCATACATTCCATGTATCGGTACCAATTACTCAGAGCAGCATATATTTTTTTTTCTCCCTCGCCTCAGCATATATGAATTTACATTGCAGCTGGCAAGATTAAAGAAAATAACAGAGACACAGCAACTCAGTACTGTGGGCACGCAGCAAGGGCTAGATGAACCTTGGCTGTGGTTGAGCTCAGATGAACTCATGTGGAAACAAAACAGGGCAGAGGTGTTGGCCACTAGAGGTCTCTTTCCGTCCTAGGATGATACCACTACAAGCACAAGCAGCTGTCACCCAGAGTTTGTCTAGGTGGGAGTGCTAACCAGCCATGGGTTACCAGAGCCATTGGGAACCAGGGCCTTGGGGCGTGGGGGGGGGGCGGGGGGAGCAGAAGCATAAGGAGCCTTGATGTTTACTTTGAAATGTCTGTTGTGGTTGGAGAAAATAGAGAGCTTCATCGGATTTGGGGAGGTGTGTGTGCGTGTGCGTGTGCGTGTGTGTGTGTGTGTGTGTACAAGCATGCACATATAGAAGCTGAAGAGTGGAGCAGAGAGTGGATTTTCTTCCACGCTATCTCTTCCCCATTTCTACCACCCTCCTTCTCCTTTTAACACCTTCCAAAGAGAATCCAGAGACTCCTCTTCTGGGTCTCACTTCCTGGGCGTAGAGGTCAACTCCGGCAATGAAATTGAGTGTTTAAAGGTGAACCCTTCAGAACTTTCAAATACTAGAGGTAGTTCCCTGTTTTCAGTTGTTATCCTGAGAGACCCAGTCCACTTTCTGCCCAATAAAGAGGGCTGTCTTTGCTTGAGTGGTCCTTCAAGCTCTCTCTTACGTGTGAATATTCATTTATGATGTTGGCATTCAGTCCCGTGTGTGCAGACCCAAGAGTGAGTTCAAGAAGGATGGTCAGCAGACAATAGCACTGGTGTTGGTCACAAGCCAAGTGTGACCCTATGATAGTGAGCTGGCCACCATCCAGCCTTGGTCAAGCCGTCTTTGGTACCAGAAGCCTTCTTTGTTCGTCTAGTTGTATCATCCATTGCTGTGGTGAGCACCTAAGAACACAGTGGAAGGAGGAACTAGTTCTGTTGACTTGTGTTTTCAGTCCAGGCTCAGCACCGGGCCTGCAGTGAGACAGAATGCCACGGTGACAGAAGTGTGTGGTAGAGGCTGCCCAACTCATCATAGCCAGAAGGCATACAGGAATAACGGGAACATGCTAGGACAGGTAAACCCTTCAAAGGCAAGCCTCCAGGGCCCACTTCTTTCAGTTAGGCCCTGCCTTCCACAGTCCATCACCTGCCGGAATGCTATTTGGATTTTGAGCCTAGCCTATCAGCTGATTAAACCATTCATTGGGTCAGACCCCTCAAGATCCGCCTGTCTTTAGAAATCCCCCCATAGGCACAGCCCGGTGTGTAGCTTACTAATCTCCCAGAAACCTCCTAGTTCAATCAAGGGGACAATCAATTAACCATCATACCTTGTGACATTGACTCTTGATGCAGTATCTGGCATTCCTTCTTCTCCATTATTTCCAATCTGTTAACAGGGACAGAGCACTAAGGGGCCCGGGTTTGACTTCCAGTTATCTGCAGATATGGGAATGTAAGGATGTCATTTGATTTCGGCAAATCTCAGTTTTCTGAGATACAGAAAACGAACAAATTATTTTTACCTTGAAAACTTGCTATGAAAGTTAAAGCAGCTAATAAAACACAGTGTCCAGTTCAGATGGTCGTGTCTGAAGCTGGGTAGTTGCAGGGTGTGGGGAGGCTGGTCTCCCTCTGTCTTCTCACTTTCCGGATATCACTTTTGATGACCTTTGTCTTTCTCTTTCACGAGAAGCTATAGGGAGGATCAAAAGAAGGAGTTCGGCATAAGGAAAGGAGTATCTACAGTCAGACGTGGCTCTATCTCCACCTTAAGGATGACTCTGTACCATGAGACTTAGAAGATACCCCCACTTTTTTTTCCTTTTAAGAAAAAAGAAGTTTCTGGAAGGAAGCACCCAGGACAAGAACTGAGGTCCACACTAGAATCTGGGGGTACAGAGAGGAATAAGGCCAGTCCTTGTCATAGGGTATTTACTGTGTCCCATTCTCAGGTCTTGTTGAAGACAAAGGAGGGATAGTAGGAACTTTCGAGATGGCCTCCAATGGTCCCTGATTTCAGATGTTCATATACTTGTGTAAGTGTCTCCCCTTGACTGGGAGTCAGCTCTGGTGACAACTTTCACCAAGAACATGGGCAAGAGTGTCCAGGGAGAGAGCTCAGAGGGGAGAGTGCCTGCCATACAAGCATAAGGTCCTCAGCTCAAGTCCCCAGTACCAGCGTCAAGAATCTGGTGTGCACACATCTAACCCCAGCACAGGGAAGTATAGATTAGAGACAGGTGGAGCCTGGGAGCTCATTGGCAAGGCAGTACAGCCAA
Source organism: Peromyscus leucopus (assembly GCF_004664715.2). Lineage (NCBI taxonomy): Eukaryota > Metazoa > Chordata > Mammalia > Rodentia > Cricetidae > Peromyscus > Peromyscus leucopus. The sequence continues at coordinate 25,132,845 of NC_051069.1, read as the reverse complement.
ATCAGTGAGCTCCAGGTTCCTCAAAAGATTGCAGAGATGTGAGATCGAGGAAGACCACCAGATTGACCTCTGGCCTCCATACCCACATGTACATATCTGTATGCACACCCGCATACACAAGTGCACACATCCACAGGAACATGTACATATATCACATACACACACACACACACACACACACACACACACACGCTCACACACACAAAGAGACACACATGTGTACACCCACGCATGTAAGAAAACTGGAAGGTTTTGAGCTGTAGAGTTGACATCTAAGGAAATGTCTAACCAAAAGTCAGCAAGTCACTGAGATCCTCAGTTTAATGGCAGTGAATGGACCCTCGCCAATACCCACATGAGTGAACTTGGAAGCAAATCCTTCCCATTTGAAGCCTTAGTCCGAGGCACCAGTCCCAGGAGACACTGCGGTGGAAGCCTTTTGAGAGACTCCTGCAAAGTACCCATATTAGCTGGGTCTAGATTCTTGACTCAGAGAGACTGTAAGATAACAAAGCTTTCATGATCTGACCCGCTAAGTTTTGGAATCATTTGTTACACAGCAATGGACAACTAATTCCAAACAGGTAGAGGAGGAGTACCGTCGTCGTATGCGCTTTATTGCGCTGTTTTCTGTTTGAGCCTGGGTCTCACTGTGTAGACGGGCCTCACACTTGAAACGCCACCTTCGCCTCCTGCGCATGGCTATTGCAGGCATGTGCCGCTATGCCTGGCTCCGTATTCTTAAAAAGCAGAATGTCTGCTCTCGAAGAGCTATCAGGGGTGTGGATTTTTACCACAACTCTGGGGCAAGCGGGTGGCAGAGGCACTAGCTGGCTGATTCTTCTAAATCCTCTTGGCCAGGCTGTCCTGGTCAAGCCCTGTGTTCATTCTCCTCACGTTCTTCCCGGGCCCTTTCCTATGTGTCTCCCTGCCTACACCTGAGGTCCTCCTGTCCCGCCTCAGCTCCACCAAACAGTGGGAGGAAGAAGCAGCTCCATCAGTGTCCTAGACATCAGACACCATGGGTCAGGGTGCTCTTGTCTTGGTTCCATCCGGCACATCTGGAAATATAGCACACGCCCTAGGTCTCCATAGACAGAGAGGCCTTACCAAGTTCTACTCTCTCGGTCTGATTTTAGCACTTTGTACCTGTAGCCTGGATGATGGTGTAAGCTTGCCACGTGACAGGCCAAGAGTCTAGAGGAGGGCCCTCCCTGGTCTCGTCATTCCTCATCCGGGGACCGAGTTTCGGAGTTCCAGAGTCACCCACCTGTGCTCTCAGAACGTTGCAAATGTAAGGGGGTCTTTCTTAGGTCATCATCTTTCCCATAGCTGGTCAACAAGGCTTCCTGTCAACCCTGCCTAGGTTTCCCCAACCAGCCTGGAAAAGCACAATGATTCTCATGTCTCAATATACTTTGTCCCTGCAGTCTCGACCTGTGTTCACTTACGCTTGCTTGTCTGAGTCGTTGTGTGACACACACACACACACACACACACACACACACACACACACACACACACTCCTCTCTCCCTCTTTCTTTCTCTCCCTCTCTCTCTTTCCCTCCCTTTCCCTCCCTCCCTCCATCTTCCCCCACCCCCAGTTCCTCTTGATTCTAAGTTTTCTTTTAAAAATGAGATCTATTATCCTCTCAAATAATCATCCCGCCACCACCCCTCCCCAAAGTTGATTAGCATCTGTGAGAATTATTTAAAGTACTGCATGGTTCCTATTTTGAAAAGCTATTTCCCCCCTCCCTTTCATGCCCAATCCCCAATGTGGGCTCGATGCAGGGAGCAGCTCGGCATGGCTGAGAGAGGTCAGCTCTCATTAATACCGATCCCATTTATTTAAAAATAGCAATATTATGCCACTTTCAAATAGCCCGAGTGAGCTAAGCCATTAAAGGCTTGTGCGTCGCTGACTTCGGACCTATTGTGAAGGCTTAATATTTCATAGCACAGTGACATATGGTACATAAGCCATGGAGCCGTGCTATTGGTTTGGCTGTTCTGAAACGAGGAGAAGGGAAATAATTGAAGAGAACATTTTCATAGCCCAGTGCAGATCAGGGAAGAAAGCAGGAGCTTGGAAAATACTGCAAAAGCCTCCTGGAGCTAAGGGTGGAACCTGAGGCAGGGATGGGATAACTGTGTCCATGATGTATGTGTACATGGATACTCAGGGGCTAGATGGAAAGATGGAGGGATGGATAATGGATGGATGAATGGACTGTCCATCTCCCAGGACCCAAATTCTGTGTTCCAATGTGACTAGTGACATCTGTGTGGATGGATGAATGGGCTGTCCATCTCTGGGGACCCAAACTCGATGTCCCAATATGACTAGTGACTTCTGTGTATTTCCACTGAATACAGAAAATGGCCAAACTCTGTGAAATTTAGAACTGAGTCACATTAGGGAGACTTGAAGGTGAATTGATGGATTGTAGGGGGAATGCTAGGGACTGCTTTAGAATTAACAGGCAACAGTGTTTTTGTGTCTCTGTGTGTGTATGTATTGCATGTGAGAATGCTTGTGGACATGTGTGTATGTGGAGGCCAGAGGTTGACATTGGGTGTCTCCCTCAATCACTCTCCATCTTATTTTTACATTTATATTTATGTGTATGAATGCTTTGACTGCACATGTATATGCCTATCCATCACATGTGTTCCTGATGTCCCCGGAGATGGATTTCCTTAGGAATGGAATTACATATGGTTGTGAGCACCATGTGGGTGCTGGGTATTAAACCCAGGTTCTCTGGAAAAGCAGTCAGTACTCTTAAGTGCTAAGCTATCTCTCCAGCCTCTCTACCTAGATGGGGCGAAGTCTGTCACTGAACCTGTCACTGATTCATCTAGACTGGCTGGCCTCCTCTCCTCCCTAGCACTGGGATTACAGGTGTGGACCACCATGCCTCAAATTTTGTGTAGGATCTGCAATCCAAACTCAGGTTCCCATCTTTGTGCAGCCAGCAAGCCAAGTCATCACCTCAGCCCAATCCCCTAATCTCTAGCGAGAGAATAAAAAAAGCTGTATCCGAGACTGTGAGAAAAGTTCAGTGTTAGGGCAGTGGCACACGCCTTTAATCCCAGCACTCAGAAGGCAGAGCCAGGCGGATCTCTGTGAGTTTGAGGTCAGCCTGGTCTACAGAGCGAGATCCAGGACAGGCACCAAAACTACACAGAGAAACCCTGTCTCGAAAAACAAAAACCAACCAAACAAACAAAAAGTTCAGTGTTAGACACCGGTAAATCTTGATTCTTTTTTGTTGCATCTTGAATCATATATGTTAACTCTTCCCTTTCCTTAGTACCTGGTGTTTTCTTCTCCCTCACTAGTATGGGGTGTTGTCTCTCACAGGTGTGAGTTGCTGCATGAAACGATTTTGTGAGTGCCAGACTTTGGCATTTTGTATCCAAATATCCCCCTTACTCCACCTCCCCCCCCCAAAAAAAAACTCAAGGAGATAAGAATTATTTTGGCCTATTATTTCAAAGGTGGCAGTTTATCACAGTGCAGGGGCAGAGAACACTCCAGAACAAAGTAGTTCACATTATAAAGGCCAGAAAGCAGAGGAAAAGGGACACAAGGAGAGGATAGGATAAGGTGGAACCCCTCTGGTGACCCAGTTCCTCCTATGAGGCCCCGTATTTTACCTTGCACCTCCTCCTAATAATGAAGGCATGAATGCATTCATCAGGTCAGAGACCACATGTAAGGCAACATGTCTAGTCTTCTCTTGAAGCTATCCAGACACACTCCAGGATGTGCTTAACTACTATACTCAGCCCGTATTAATGTGATGAAGTTAAGGATCACAACTACCCACCATATGACGTTACTCGGTCCTACCAATCCAAACACCAGGCCCTACTCTGTTCTCTTCCTTTGCTCTTGGCCTTAGCAAGACTGTCTTGTTTATAGGTGCTCTTCCCAAAGAGGCCAGGAAGGGACTCTCAGTAGAGATTGTGATTCCAAGACTCAGTGGCAGGAGGCACAGGTCTCCCATGGCCTTCCCCAGGGCTCTGAGCCCCATGGACTATGGCTTCATGCCTAGGAATCTTCCTCTAGACTTCTGAAGTTTTTTTCTCAATGAAAATGAGAAACCTAAGAGTGTATGTGGATCTTCCTGACCCCCTGAGGCAGCATGGTCCTCCTTCTGGATCTCCTATGGTTTTGATTTGAAAGAGAGAAGAGGTGGGTTTCTCTGTTGAGGCATACCACCCACCGAATCGGCCCACTCTCGCTTTAGGAGTGAGACATCCTAACAAGCATTTGAGACAACAGGAAGACAAATTGTCTACCCACCCATTTCTCCCCTCTCCCACATTTGACACGGTGCCTTCTGTCCTGCGCCTGCCCTTTATTTTCATGTTCTCCTTCTTCCTCTGACTCGCTCCTCTGCCCTCAGGTAACGGCTTTCCTTTCCTTTCATTCTGCACTGATTTCTTAAAACAAAATAATAATAAAAAAATGTTTTCCCAAATCAAAGGTAACACGAGAGGCACCTTCTGTTTTGTTGGTCTCTTGAAGAAAATGGGCTTTGATTCTCTCCTTCTTTAACCATCGGGGGCTTCTTGGCCTTTGCCACCGCTTCTGAGCACGAGGCGTCCCCTGCCACTCCAGAGGCTCTTAATTAGACTGTGAGTGGTGGGGAGGGCAGGGAGGGTGGGAGAGTTCATTTGTTCACCCACCTCTGCTCCAGCAGCCACCCAGCAAAAGCTGCCTGTGGAGCAGAAGATGCAGAAGGTGGTTTGTCCTGGAGACGGCATTGAAGTGCCCGGATTTCTGCCTGTGGGGAGGGGAAAGGGACACTGGGGGACAGAATTTCCAAATATGTTACCCCACCTCCTCCTGCCCTCTTCTGCTGGGTGGAATGCCTCCTCCTTGTCAAGTCTGAAGGATCTTTCAGCAATAAAAACATGCTTCATGGAATTCTGGCGACCTTGAGAGGTCACCCAATGGAGCCCTCACAATGGGGAGGGGCCGGGACAGTCCTGACATTGGTGAAGGTTGTAATACAGCAGTTCTTCTAGGGAGGCACTCCATTTAGCTGTGTGTGTGTGTGTGTGTGTGTGTGTGTGTGTGTGTGTGTGTGTGTGTGTGTGCATGTTTACATGGTGGATTCGTGTGTGTGGTTGTGTGTGTGGAGGCCAGAGATTGACAGTGGCTGTCTTCCTCTATCACTCTCTGCTTTATTTACTGAGGTGGGAGGTCTCTGGCCCAACTGGGAACTTGCTGATTTGCTTAGTCTAGCTTTCCGTCTCCCTTCCGGGACCCCCTATCTCCACGTCATAGGTGCTGCGACTGACCATGCCTGCCCGATTTTTATGTGGGTGCTGGAGATCTTTTGGTCTTCATTCTTGTGAGGCAAGTACTTTTCCCAGCTGAGTCACCTCCCCAGCCCCTTAGCTTCTGTAATGAGGACCGGACTCAGTCCATCCCCTGATGCTCTTTCCCCTCCCCCTTCCTCCTGCCTTCTTTATGAATTCCCTCAATAAAATCTAAACCAGAGCTTTAAGGTAGAGTGTGCCAAGTAGGGAGCATCCTGGAAGACGCTGGGTGGAAATTCTGTTTTCTCTCCTGCCTTAAGGCCTGCCTCGGAGACCACGTAGAGCTACAGATGACATGTGGCTCACTCATGACTTGGCTGTGTGTTACTTGGAGACACATTTTCCCATCAAAAATGATGGATGACTAGGCTCTCTACTTGCTTGCAGATGCCCATTTAACCTAATGATGGCCTTGAAACATGAGTCGCCTCAAATTTCCCAGAATTCTGTGAGGAAAAAAAGTCCTTCACAGCCTAAACAAAGACTCCCACAATGAATTTTGGAGCCCCTCTGAAGCTGGAATCCCTGAGTCAGCTGGAAGTTCTCTGCAGTGGTGTTAGGGAAGCTGGACTGTTAGCTTTGGAATTAAGAGAGATTTCAGCTGTGGCCTTGATTCTAGAAACTCCAGAGAAAGAGCATGTGGGTGGGGAAGAAGGTGGTGTTCTTCTTGGGAGATAGTACAATCCAGTTGCAAGCATGGTAGTCTGTGTGCTAAGTCTTGTGTTACAGAGTGAGTCTTTGAGCGCATCGGGGTCTCATTTTCCTAATAAATGTTGTGGGCAAACACAAATAAAGGAACACAAATGAAGCCTGCATAAGTCTGTCTTGGTTGTTTTTTGTCAACTTGACATAGCTAGAGTCATTTAAGAAGAGGAAACCTCAACTGAGAAAATTCCTCTGCCAGATTGGTCTGTGTGCAAGACTGGGAATTCTCTTAATTGATGATGGATGTAGGAGGGCCCTGTTCACTGTGGCAGGGATGGCCCTGGGCAGGCAGTTGTATAAGAAAGCAAGCTGAGCAAGCTGTGAGGAGCAGCTCCTGCCTCCCAGTTCTGCCTTGAGTCCCTGCCCTGACTTCCTTAGATGATGAACTGTGCTGTGGAAGTGTAAGCCAAGTTGATTCTGGTTGTAGTGTTTTATTACCATGATGGAAAAATAACTAACAGGAAGGAAAGTAACAAAGTTGTTGTAGTAAAAAGGCTATTTATTAAATAATTTCTGAGTGATGTGCCTTCTTGAATGTTTGTACAGACAGAGCAAGTATGGAAAGTATTACTTAAGTAGAAACACAATACTCTTTGTTGGAAGGAGACCATCTTTATAGAAATTATAATTGTTATTGTTGTTGTTACTGTTATTATTATTATTATTATTATTATTATTATTATTATTAATATCATTCTCAGAGGCAAGTGTGCATGTGCCCTGGCATGCATATGGTCAGAGGACAGCTTTGGGGAGTCAGTTCTCTCCCTTCACAGCAGGATCCAGTTATCACACTCAGGTTTTCATGGTTGTATGATAATCTCTTATCTGCTGAGACATCTTGCCATGCTAGAAACTGCCTTTAAAAAAAGTAGTCTCTAGCAACCCTCCATATGGGGAGGGTGAGTTCTGAGGGCATGCTTTGGAAAGAGGCACAGAAACAAAGAGTCTTCAGAGGTTCTGCATAAGAATTGAAAAGTGTCTGGTTCAAAACGGCAGGCGAAGTCATATGAATTAACCCACCATTTCTCTAGAGCCCCGATTAATACAATGGCAAAGGAATGCAGAGTGAATAAACCAGTACTAATAAAAGGAACCAGATGAGGTCACAACCATCAGCAGAAGAGACATTTCAACAAACCTGTGGAAAATGAAAATTAGTTGAAATAGAGGCAGAGCCATTATTCCTGGTAAAAGTGAACCAGGCTCGGAGTCTACAGGTGTGAGTGTGGGAGGAGAGGGAGGGGAGAAGACACAGAATTCTTCACCACTGTCTCCCCCGCAGTGCTTGGCTCTGTCTGTCCTACAGAAGGTGAACCACCTAAGCTGCCGGTAGGAGTGCTCGAGAGCTACAGATTTCCCGCCGTGGCTCCACCTTTACAGCCGGCTTTCTAGCCCCCATCCTAAGGCAAGCCTGCCACTGAAAAAAGCCTATCCCGTGCATCCCTCCACTCAAAGAAACCAACTGCGGAAAGAAACTCACATATGAAACCCCAAGTCCTGGATTTCAGTCTTTATGCACAATTGTGGGCTGACCCTACCAGAAAAAGCATCTTAGTGAATTATGTAGACCAAAGGAATCAAGCAGAGTGGGTGACTGGGACAAAACAGGGTGAACTTAGAGCGGAGAGGGCTCTCTAGACCCTAGTGACCCCCAAGCCCTTCCCAGTAAGACAGCTGACTCCCAGCTCAGAATTTGATGTCTCTATGATAGGACAAAACCATAAATATATAAATTACCATTTATGCAACTTTATTTTTTCACTTTCCATAGAGTATTTAATAAGTGACATATGGCCTAACACTTCATTATAAAATAACATCATGTCACATGACCTTGCTCTTATTGTAGATCATGGAAGTGTTTGGAGCCTGATTGCAGCAGGCTATGCTAAGCTGTGGTGCTCGGTGGAACAGTTATATGAATGTATTGTCGACCTACAGTATTTTCTTGCTCTGTCACTATTTTATTGCTGTTACTGTTGTTATTATTGATGTGTGTGTTATGTGTATGTGTGCACCACAGCATGTGTGTGAACCTCAGAGGACATCTTTTAGGAACCAGTTCCTCCCTTCCACTGTAGGTCCCAGGAATGGAACTCGGGTTGTCTGGCTTGCGGAACAAAAGTTTTTAACTTCTGAGTCGCCTCACCAGCCTAGCTTGTATTTTCAACTTACCTCATTGTAAGTTGAGAAATAGCTATACTCTGTCTGTCTGTCATCGTCATCATCATCAGTATTTCTTCATCATCTTCTGGGACAGGCACAATTTTAGGAATGAAATATATATGTATGTATATAGATACATTTATATATAAACTTATTTATTCTTTATCATACCGTGGGTGGTACCCAATACAACTATCTTCGTGTTCTAGGTGAGGAAACTCACAGAGATCCTGAGTGACTCACCCACATTCATACAACTAACAAGAGGCAGGGTTGAGATTTAAACTCAGGTGGTCTGACTTCCCAGTCTCTGTTTTTAACTGTGACACTAAACTTTTTTCTCATTAAAAATAAAACAAAATAATAAAAATTTAAAAATTAAAAAGATAAAAAGTCCATGAGATAGAAGTAACCAGAGAACAAGAAGTTCTTGTGAAAATTAAAAATATATGACTACCAAAGTAAAAAATTCAGTAGGGAACTGGAGGATGAGGTCAGAGATACTTCTCAGGGTATAGAGAAGAAAGAAAAACCTGAGAGTGAGGGAAGAAAAGAGGGAGGTGGAGGAGAAGGAAGACAGAGAAATCACTAAAGTAGTGTCCAAGAACATTTCCCAAAGTCAAAGCCAGTCATGATGCTGAAGGGGTCTGAACAGAAACTACCATGAACAAGGAAGGGATCCCTCCCTAATATAGAGTGACGACCTTGGGGACCAGTAGCGGTCAGGAGAGGGAAAGCCTGGCACCATGCTGACTGCTCTTTGTTTACAATACCCATCAGACATCTTGAGTGAGCTCCCATTTTTTCCCTGCCCTTTCCCTTCCCCGTTCTCTCTCCTTTCTTCTCAGCAGAAGCAACAGAAGACAGATGTCATCATATCCATCTGTCTCCTTGGGTCTGTGCAGAACATCCTGCTTTCCTTTCATTCCTGAACTGGGCTGTGTGTGTTCACCTCCGGCTGCTTACCAGCTGTGTCTAGACTCCATTCATCCCCTCTGTCCAGCTGTTCCCTTGGGAACTTTTAGCCCCTCCCTCTCTCAATGGCCATTCTTACCTGCTTAGAGGCATCACAAGAAAATGCTCCTTTCACCCCTACTTCCTTCTAGCTATTTCCTTGATATTCTTCCCTCAATAGAACAAAAAATGGTTTCTATGTAATAAATAATTATTGCCCTAGTGGTGTAAGAAGGCATTATTCTTTTCACAAAAAAAGAAAGAGGTAAGTTTTAGAAAGCACTAAAGATTTACGTAAGGAAGGAAATGGTCCGTATTTGAAGCAAATGCCTAGTCACTTTTTAAGTATAATGCTTGACTATGGAACAGGGAATAATATCCAAGCCAGATCACAAGAACATTGTCTTGCAAGTGGCAAAGCTCTACACTGTTAGTTCTATTGAAGAAACCACATCATTTTAACTTACTTCTTGGCTAGAGGGTGAATAATATTTCAATAATATTCATTTAAGTTATTATATGAGTAATAATGGAATAGATCATAATGAGTTAACCCCAATTCACATGCGCTGTACACATGAATCTGTTCTCACTCATTTCACCTGGTCCAGGCCAGTCAGCACAGGGCTCTCCTCTCCCTAATCTTGTGGGAGCTCAGGTGTGGAAAGCCCTGTCTCCTCTGGACCACACTACTAGAGTCCTTGGCATCTTCAGCTACAGCAGCAAAAAGAGACAGGTCAACAAACCTCGGGAGCTTTTCACAGGTTCAGCTTGAAAATGACTCACAAGACAGCTCATATTTCGCCAGGTGGCGGTGGCACACGCCTTTAATTCCAGCACTCAGGAGGCAGAGGCAGGTGGATCTCTGTGAGTTCAAGGCCAGCCTGAGCTACAGAGTGAGTTCCAGGACAGGCTCCAAAGCTACACAGAGAAACCTTGTCTCGAAAAACCAAAAGAAAAAGCAGGAAAAAAAAAAAAAAGATAGCTCATATTTCACTGGCTAGCAGTGATCATAATTCTTGCCCCACCCAACAGTAAGGACAATGATGGAGAGATGTGTTTAGTGGCTATCACTGCCCGTTGTCATTGTTTGTCACATTCACCTTTTCATATAACTTACATGGGGGGTTCTAGACCTGCAGCACATGCAAACTGCAAATGAGCCTGGGAGATATAGTATCTATGATACACATACATACACTGGAAAGTCTTCAAGTTGAGCACACTGTTTTGGGAGCCCTAAAGTCTCTAATACTCCCCTTACTACGACTCAGGGTCCCAGTTGACTGGTAGACACTGATAGTCTCATCCAAAACATTCATGGTTCCTGTACATAATGCAGGGAAGACCCAGAGTTGCACAGTATAATGGATCAGAGGCAGAGTTGACAGAATGTAGAAAAGGAGTTGTAGAAAGAGAAGGAAAAGCAGACAGGCTCGTGTAGTCTATAGAAATAAGATGGCCAGATGAGCTGTCCGAGGTGGAGAGAACAAGCCATCTCTATTCACAGGTGTGAGTAATTAATCTAACTAGAAAACAACACGAAAGTTCCAAAGAAGAAAGGAAAGAACATTAAGTGTGGTGCAAAGATAAATCTTCATGTTTCATAGTGGGTAATCAATAGATGATATCTGTGGTCAATCAATCAAGAAACGGAGGCATAAATATATTGTTCAGTGTGGGAGGAAACCACCAGAAACCCTCAAATCAGAAATGGCTTAAAGTGGTTTACTCTGGGGAATGGAATTAGAGATGGAGAGGGGTAGAAGAGGCGACTGTTGATTTAATTATGAGAATGTCTGCACTGTTTGATTTTTTAAAAAGTAATATTCATGCATTGCTCTGATTAAAGTATTCTAAAATTCTTTTAAAAGAGAAATAAATAGGAATTTGCATACGGAAGAGAGTCAAAATCATTTGAGAAAGGAGGAGGAGGGCAGGATGGGGTGATAGGGTGGGGAGCCGGAACCAATTGGGACAGGGGGAAAGTCTCTGTGGAGCTGTCTGGTGTCCTAAGGATGCAAATCCTTGGGGCTGGAGAGATGGCTCAGGGGCTGAGTGCACTGTTCTCGAAGAGGGCCCAAGTTTGGTCCCCAGCATCTATGTCAGAAGGCTCAAAATGGCCTGTAACTCCAGCTCCAAGGAGTCTGACCCCTTTGGTCTCTCTGGGCACCTGTATTCACACACACACACACACACACACACACACACACACACACACTTAAAATAAAAAGTAAAACTAATTTTAAAAATTCAAATTTCAAGTCTTTTTTTTTTTTTTTTTTTTTTTTTTTTAGTATTTGAGTGTTGTAAGTATTTGTTCTTGCCTCCAAACTCTGGTAGACATGACACAGTTGACTATATTCTTGTCTCAAACCCCCATTAACCATTATACAGTTAGCCATATTCTTCCTACTTTAGAGGTAGGAGTGAGACAGAGTGCAGGGTCCTGGGAAGAAGAAGAGAAAGAGTAAGCAACAGTGGGATACAGACACTGGAAGGGTGAGAGAGAATGACCTCACAGGATCTCCGGGAAGATGTGAGGTGCCCTGGTTAAGAGCAGATGGGGAGGCGGGGTCCATTCTCTAAAGCCTGAGGCTGAGTGTCCTTGCCTGACATTCAGGGTACCTCTCTTGCCCTCAGAGCAGTCTTCCAAGGTGTTTCTTTATTAGTCCAAAAAAAGCACCATTAAATGTTTGCAGGAATCATGCCGGGCATTTTTTTTTTCTTCAACAAGATCAAATGGTCATGAAGCCATATTGTGCCCAAATAGCTTATGAATGGATGGGTCCAGTCTCTACTCCTGCACACAGGTCCTATGAGCTCTTCACATACAGACAGCTCTACAGAAGATCCAGTTGTGCCTTGCACATCTCCTTTGTAGTTGTGAATCCAGGAATCAAGGTCAGTGGTGTAGGTTGCTTGATATTTGTTTTTCAAGTGATTGGACAAATGAATGAATAAGCGAAAGAATGAAGTTATCCAAAGGCCAGACCTTAGCCTGAGGCTCTCCTTCCTTCCTTCTTCTCCATCCTCCCTGTCTCTGAAATCATAAAGGAGCCCTCTTTGGGAGGGGCCTCCAGCAAGCCAGCATTTATCCAGTGAGCAGTGGCCACCTGTCTCACTCCAGTACCCCACTCCTCTCCAGGCTCATGCTCACACTTGCTCCTCTTTGCTTCCCCCACCCCACTTCCCTCTGGCCTCCCTCCTTCTCTCCCTCCAGAGGCCCCAGACTCAAACTGCTGGGAAGTCTCTTCAAACAGGATTGACATGGCTTTAAATATTAGAGGATTATGGGAAGACAAACAGACCGGAGGAAGGTCTGTGTTTGGGGATTAGAGTTAGACCTCCTCTGCTCTCTAAGCATTGGTGGAGGTCATGCTGCACACCTCTAGACTCTGGCCTCTGAGCTTAGGGCAGCCCACACTCTTGGGCTGGCCTCTCAACCGCTGGGCATGTTGGACATTTGGGGGGCAGTCCCAGCCAGGCAGCAGCTGCTGCTTCTCATCCCTGGCCTTGCTCACTAAAAAACTGCCACACTTTGAGCTAACCTGATGCAGATGCTATCTATTTTCTTCAACCAACTATACCTTCTCTGGTGAAGAACTCTTTGTGTACCAGCTGAGGACCTTCTGCCAACCAGGAGAGGGTCACAGAGGAAAAGAATCCCTCTAGCTGAGTAACATGAGCTAAAGACACAGCATGGGACATAAAATGTATGGGTATATATAAACATGACTGTGTAAAGAAACAAGCATTTAATGTATTGTGACTTTTGTCATGTCTAAAGCCCCTACGGTGGGTTATAATTCCATATATAAAAGGAATTTACCACTAATTAGAGTCTTGGACTCTTAGAGGCTGTGTAAACCATAGACATCTCACTGAAGGTATATTTCCCTTGTAGCATCCTTGTGGATTATATCTACTGTGTTCCGGAAACATCTGGTGCCAGGGAGCAAAACAATCCTGGTTTTGTCTCTCTACTTTGAAATATTGTAAAATCATTGTGTTGAAAATATGCCTCTTTCTAGCAGCAGAAGTATTGATCCCAATTCTATAAAACACATAAGAAATTCTCAATTTGCAGGAAGAAAAAAATTTAATATGACAAAATGAACCAATCACAGATTAAAAGACTTATGCACAGATTATGCATGTGATGGCATAAAAATTATGGTTCTGCCCATCCAAAGACTCTGTTAAAACATGAGTATACCCCATATTTTAGGATAAGATATTTGATATACACATGTACAGCCAAGGACTTCAATTCAAGCTATGTCAGCAATTCCTACAAGCAATGAGACGGAAGAAAAACTGAAGAAAAGGTGATCAAGGACTAGGTGACATTTTTAAATGGCCAATGCCCCCGTGAAAGGGCACTCAACTCAAATAATAACTAGGTATATGCAAATTAAAGCCACGTCGACATACTGGTCTATACTCAGCACACCAGCAGGAACCAGAAAGTCTGACAGTGACAGGCATGAAAAAGATGAGTTGAGAAGTTCAACCTCCGCCTTGCTAGTCAGAACGATCGGTTTAAAAGGCAGTGCTTCGTGTCAGCCCATACACGCACGCGGCTCCTCTCCCGGGTGGGTGCGCTAGGGTGCACACAGGAGGCGCCTCAGAGCACCCCTGTCAGTTTAATTGCCTTGAATTGAAAACTGCTCCAATATTTACCGACATCACACTGAATTAACAAGTTAGGGCATATTCCTAACTTGGAAAAACTATACACTAATAAAAATGAGCAAACTGTAATTATAATATGAATGAATCTTTAAAAAAAAACAAATCAGTATACTATACTCTATTTGTGGGAAATTTTAAAAAAGGCACAAATAAATGATATCATTTGGCTTACGTATCTAGATTATAAACAGTTTTGAAAATGTTGCCATGGAAGACAGAGCTATGGAGTTTGTGGTCCCATCTGAGAGCAGGAAGTGGAGTGTGGTATAGAAAAGGCAGGCAGTGGGTAGTGCAGGAGGCAGTGTTACATATGTTGACCTGGAGATGGCTGCATGGCTTTCTTTCTACATGCTTGGGTATAATATATGCTTGTCTTCGTCTTTTCTGCATGTGTGTTCTTCACAATTGAAAAATTGTTTTGAAATACAATTCTAATCTTGACAGCTACTGTGTTTCATTTAAATATTCATTTTGTTTTGTTTTGTTTTGAGACAGGGTCTCTCTATGTAGGCCAGGCTGGCCTCTGAACTACCTATCTTCCTGCCTTGGCCTCCGAAGGGCTGAGATTATAAACATGGGCCATGACACATGGCTAAACCTTCTCTTTTCAATGCTACAAATGATTAGTTTTTTTGTTTGTTTGTTTGTTTGTTTGTTTGTTTTTCCAAAAAAAGCCAGGATCTCCAAAGCCTTCGCTGTATGGGAGGCCTTATTATTTCTCTTTACCATTCTCTCTCACCCCTTTCCTCTCCCTCTCTCTTTCATCTCTCTGTCTTCTGTCTGTTTAAACAACAACTGCTACATCCTAATGGAGCAGTTAGAAAATCAAAGGTAGAAATGGGCAGACCTGAAATAAGGGCAAGCACAAGTCCAATTTGTAACATTCCAATGAGGACAGATGCCATCGATAAAATAAACAAACCATTAAACAACAAACAAACCATTAGGATGAGAACAGAAGTGTCTACACATTCATAATTTCTTAATTTCAGATCCTTGATGATAATGAGTCCACTGACAGACATTAGTTGGTGTAAGCGGCGAACAGGTGCCAACACAGAGACAAAATCAACTGCTGAGACTCGGGCTGCGGAGAGAGCCTGCCAGGGCTGGGGGAAATGGGCCACCTCATCATCTTGCCAGATGCGTCGGCTGCTGCTTCCCTCCGAGGCTTCTGCTTAGCAGCCTGGGGGGATGAGAACTGGCTGGCTGGCTCTCCTTGCTCAGGGGTTCTGGCTCAGCCACGGGGCAGATCTCTGGTCTCAACACAAGCACTCTAGAGACTTCCCTGGCAGACCTTACTTAAAGACATCCAATCCTGTCCTCCCTTCCTTTCCAGAGAGATACCCCAGGGAAGGAATAAAACCTGGGGAGAAGAGAGGTCTTGCCTAGTCTCTAGCAAATGCTAATGAACCATCAGCAGCCCCCAGTCCTTTCCGATTAGCAGAGTGAGAAGGAATGAGGAAGGCTCAGGTGAGGTTCAGCTCACAGCCCTTGGGAATGGGAGCTGAGCTGCGAGGCAGATTCTCCATCACCCAGCCCACTCAGACGCTGGCAACAGACACCTGTGTCTAGTCAAGCAAAACATCTATCTACCTGAAGCTTCCCTCCAGGTCTTTATTTACCATTATTACAACATCAGACTACCTCGTTTTCATGATGTGTATAGCCCTCCTGGGGCCAGAGGCTCCCAGCAAGCGTGCAGTCAGATGAAGGAAAGTCTATTTGTCCTGCTCTCTAGGGGTGACTAAGTCCCTTGACCTCTGCTGTGAGTTTCATCAAGTCACTTCCTCTGAGACATGCAAACCAGAGTGTGAATGGCAGTTGGGGGATCGAATTCTACAACTTAATGAAATATATGGGATTTGCTGATGTTTCCTTTCAGATGATTAGAAGAAGGTGTCTCTTGGGATTAAGGTGCCTTCTTTAAAAAAAAAATTATAATCCTCTCTGGGAGGCTGGAGAGATGACTCAGTGGTTAAGATTACTGGCTGCTTTTCCAGAGAAGCTGGATTCAATTCCCAGTACCCAAATGACACCTCATAATTGTCTATAATGCCTGTTCCAGGGTATCCAGCGCCTTCTTCTGGCCTCCATGGATACTGCATACATGTCATGTACTGACCTGAAGTTAACCCATAAGCCCCACCTGCTCAAGGACCAAGTAATTTCCTGGAATTCTGGGAATTGTAGTCCTTGAAAGATAACACCTGCCCAAGGACCAAGTAACTTCCTGGGATTCTGGGAGTTGTAGTTCTTGGAAAATAACAAAGCCACATGGGAAAGTAGAGTAGCCTATGAATTTTGGCCATATTAGCTCTGCCAACATATCTCCAGATCACTTACCTGGAAAGTTTCCCGGTGGTGGTCCTGACCAGATTCTATCTTGGTCAGTATTTAAGATTTTAATAAAAGCTTGCTTAAATTAGGCCAAAATGGTGGAAGTGGTTGTTCTGGTGAACTTCAGTATTAACAATACGTTTTGTAAATCCCCTATGGTTGTCTAGTCAGCACAAGCTTAGAGATTCAGGTCAAGGCCACCAAACATAGTCTGGAGCAGCCTCCTTCTTCGTGATCTCCAATATTTTTCCCTTCTCCTACCATTGCTCCAGTTCCCTTAAAGGACCAGGCAGCTGATATTGTGAGAGGTTTTTGCGACATTAGGTGAGTGTCTCCCAGGATGATAGGCCTGCCTCCCTGGGTGCTGAGAGTGCACTAAACAGCCCAGAAATCATCATCAGAAGTCAACCTTACTCATCCAGTCAAGGTCAAAACACAGACTGGTCCAGCACCGCATGTGGGCTGCAGCTTCATCTGATTCTCTAAGCTGGTTTCATGATGCCACCATCTGATATGTTTTAGGTTTCTTCCCATAAAATTGTGGGGTCGTCATAGAAGGGAAATATCTGGTAAACTCACCTATCCCTTCATGACAAATGACACCCACTGGGGAATGTGCTTTTGTGTTTCGGGTGATGAGATTTGTTCTTGGAAAACTAGGACTACTTAGTCCAGAGTTCATGTCCCTGTACATTTATTCTGAATCTCGTGTGTGTGTGTGTGTGTGTGTGTGTGTGTGTGTGTGTGTGATGTGTGTGTGTGTGTGTGTGTGTGTGTGTGCAAAACATTAAGAATGAACAATAAAATCTCAAACATTCAACAATAGGAACATCCAGACAGTTAAAAATGGCACTCAAGGTCATTGTATGGGTAGGGCGGTAGAGGGGTGGACCCTTTCATTTCTGGACTTCAGGCCAACACCATTGCTATTCAGCTTGTGGCCTACTTTGACTGTGCCCCCCCCCCCCAGACACACACACACCTTTCTCTCACCTCCTTTTTATGTTTTCCCATAACCTCTCTTCTGGCACAGAAGGCTCCAAGCCATACAATTGCAATGAGCACCCGTCAGCAGAAGGACACTCACAGTTGCTTGTCCACCCACCCGGGGTTGCTGGCATGGTGGCCAGGACAAATGTCTGCTTTGGAGATGGGATCTGGAGATGAGGAATAATAATAAATTGTGAGTGGAACAGGACTGAGCAGTACGCACACCTCCCCATCTGCTCTGGTACAGGCTGCTGGATTTGCCTTAGATTAGGTCTCTGTTTCTGATCTGACAACAGATGCCAGAGCCATAAATAACTGTGTGCTTTTCCCTTGAACTTTCGCTGCCATCTCCCGATGCCTCGTGTCACATTGCATTCTGGGGAGAGGTGCAGTGGAGTGTGCCACCATCTCTTCGTCCTCCCTCTGTCCCTGGTTCTGAGTGCGGCCACCCCAAGTCCAAGGGCAAGTGCTGAGCTCTTGGCTGTGCTGAGGGCTCCTGTGGAGCACACTGTCTGGGGACCAGGAGTCCTAGCCTCTCTCCCCAGTCGCCCAGCTTGACCCCCACCTTCTCTGGGAGACTCTGAAGTTGTTGATGTGTCTGCACAGGCAGGGAGCCCCTGTGTGAGGTCACAGGGAAGGCAGGTCTCTGACCAGGCTTTTAAGAGGGTAAAGGAGGTGAAAAGAAGGTTCCACAAGCGACAGCCTGGCCCTGGAATCCCACAGGCAATATATGGCAGCATGTGGCACTAAGGCTCCCACCCAAGGAGTGGCAGTAATATATAAAAATATATATTTTAGGAAGTGTCTCTTCCAGCTCTGCGGGGTGTCACTAACCATCTCTATCTCTCATCCTTAATGGTGCATCCTCCCAGCCCTGCCTCCTTCTCTGATTTGTTCTAACTGCATTGGGCTCACTTAGAAACTCAGAGTTACCCTTGTACAGACCAGAACAGAACGTTCTATAATCAAGAAAAGCTAAAACTGAGCTCTCTCAGCCAGTCTTAGTGATGGGTAACAAATGGATGGCTGAATAACAAGTTCAGATGTTGGCAGAAGTTCAGAATGAGGACCCAGTTCACTTACTGCAGCTCTGATTCCAGTCTTCGGCCCCCTCCCCCTCCAGCACCCCTTCCTCTCCTTCCATGTCCTTTTCTCTCACTATCCTCTCAATATCATGACATCCTTCCCCATTTCTCTTCCACTTTCCCTATCACTCTTGTCTTGCTTTTCTTCTTTATCAGACCATCTGCCATCCCTACAGGTGCTGTCCTGACACACTCCCTCCCTCCCCTCCCCTCCCTCTCTCCATCCTCCTCCCTCCCTCTCTTCTCAATGGTACTGTCTGTAGGCACCTGCCTCTGCTTCCCCTTTTGCTGGCTGCAGGTTTCTTGAGCCTTCCAAATGCTCCCCCTCTGGTCCTTCTCCTTGCTTTCTCTTTGGATTTTTTTTTCTTTATCTGGCTCTGGACCTGCTTCTGGCTGTCTCATTCATTTCTTCCTCCCCACCCTTTTTCATCTCCTCTCCTGTCTCATGACCTGGTTTTCTCCACTTCTGATGCCTGTATCTGCGCCTCATCCACTCCGGCAGCCAACTTCTCCCTTGCTCCTGTGGACACCCCACTCCCCCTCTCCCAGAGTAGTAATGCTCTTTTGTCATTAGCCTCTTAGTTCCTCTCTTGTTCCTCCGCCTGCACTGACCATCTGCTTGGAGGTCTGCCATCTACCTTCTGTTTCTGCGACAAGCTGGATGCGTGCTACACACCTAAGGGCAGAGGGCTGGCTGTGACTGGTCCAGGGTAGAGTAAACCAGTGGAAAACCAGAAGGAGCAGTGCAGGGGGGAAGCAATGAGAACATATTCCTCTGGAAGTTGCAGGAGTTAACTGGCCTCAAGGAGAGGAGACTGAGAGGGGACTCCATAAAGTCTGCAAATCTCAAGAGGCACCCAAGGCACTGAAGAGGACGAGGAGCACCAAGCTATTTTTCATCTTGCCCACGGAGTGTAAAACAAAGAATGAAAGACTAAACTGGAGCCATGGAGAAGGATCTGGCCAGGAAACTCAAGAGCAATTAGAAACGGGACCCAGGAGGCTATGGGGCTACTCTAAGACAGTTTTGAAGACAGGTTCACGTATCTCACCAGAGTGACTTTTTTGCTGTTGTCCTTCCTTGTGGCAGATGATGAGACCCCTTCCCCCCTTTACTCAGACTCCTTACTTCCTCCTCACCACAGCAACATTCTGACTCTGCACTTGGGACTGCAGATGCCTCATTAGTCCCTGTAAATAGCAATGTAGCCACGCTATGTGAGCCATCGCAGACGTGATTTATCACCCCAGTACTTACTTGACACAGCCACTCCCGCCTCAATGCCATGTCCTCTCTCCCTCTTCTCCAGGTACTAGGCCCATCCTCCAAACCACATCCCTCCCTTGGCATCCCAATGACTTGGAGGTCCTGAGGAACTCGAGGTGCCCAGGTCTGGGTCCCACTTCCTCATTCAGATTGTCGTTCCATTTCACCTCCTTTGGACAGTTCCTACCGCCTTCTTCCATCTCTCTTCAGTCCAGGATGCACTGGCCAGCTAGTATGATAGAAAGTAAGACCAAGCAGCTGGCCAGCCAAGACCATTCTGTGTTCCCAAGCTTTGAGACGGAGTCGTCAAGGTCTGAAGACTGCCAAAGGGCATCCCATTGAGTGAGACATGCATTTTTAATAAACTATATTTGACTTCCATGATGGGCAAGTTATTAAGTCGTTTGACAGCCAATGGCATGAGGAAATGAGAGAATACCTTAGAAGTAGACATTTCTTGGCAGATAAGGGAGAAATTCAGTGAGCTGGAGGCAATAGAAAAGGAAATGCAAATACAGATGCGATGCTTTTGCGCATCTGCATACAGTGGAGAAGCCATTAATATAACAGTGAATAGAGGGATTTTTATCAGTACTTGACTTGAATGTCTTGAAAACTAGCTTAGCTTTGAAAGGATCAGTCTTTTTAGCTCCAGACCAAGCCCCAGTCCTTTGTCTCTGTGTAGAGAAGATGAATTTGTTTTCTGATGTGTTTTTCTCCTCCTTTCCACATCCCTCTGAAATGAGATCTGGGTTGGTTTTCCATCACTTTCCAATTCAGAATTATTAAGGATAATGATAAGGAGTAAATGGGTCTTTCTTACCCAGAGGCATTTTATTGAATTGGTGGATTTCCATCCGGGCTGGCAGTCTCTCTCCCAGCACCACAGGTGGTCAAGTCAGCGATCTTCATTTTAAGGGACCCCTTAGAGACCCACTTTTCTATGGCCTTTCCTGGCCAACCTACAGTACTATTGAGCTTCCCATCCCTCCAGAGCCTGCAAACTGATTGTCTGTTCTGCCTGTCTGTCCATCTTTCACTGCTCTGGAGAAATCATTTTCTTTGCGGCATGGAATATTTTTTGTGAGCTCTTCTAGGATTTGTTTCCAACCTCTGTCCACAGACTTGCAGTAGAATAGCTGACTACCCTCCCTTTCTTTACACTTGTTGGGACACTACTGCCATCCTTGGAACATTTAGGAAACACATTGGTGAAAGCAGGGTAGAACCATTGTTAGCAGGATTCGGGCTACCTAGCTAGTTGGCATGACTTCGAGAAGCCAAGGGCATGTGTTTTAGAAAACGTAGATCTTTGGTATTTTTCAGAGGCCACATTTAGAGCCTTTTCCCTTGTACCCGACTCACCCAGGAATTCTGGAGACACTAGTGTTCATAGACTCTAGCATACCATGGAGAGGTTGCCTGGCTGGAAGAGAGAGGATAAACAATTCACAGTCTAAAGTTCTCTTTTTGTCAAAGATCCTGTGAGGTGACAGAGCTCCTCCTCCCTCATCATGTACATGTAAAGTCTTCTCTTGAGTCCTGTGGGACTGTGGTCTGTCTGGGACAGTCTCCCTGATCTTCAACATCATGTTCCAAGAGTTCTGTTGTCTTGTTGCCCTAGCCGGCTCAGCTCTTCCCTGATGGCTTCCCTCTGTAGCCCACCCAAGTACTGACGCATTTTGCACCAGACTTTGTGCTAGAGAGTGTGCTTTCCTTCGTTCCCAGTGCCACATCCAGAGTGACTCCATCTTGTCCCTAAAACTCCCCAACCCTTCAGTGTCATGTGAGTGTGCCTCCCAGATCCACTATATCATCCGCTAGAGGCCTGGTGGGAATCTCTTAATTCCAACATTGCTTTCAGGTGAGACCATACAGATCTGAGTGGCCTGTGCTACCACCTGGGGTCATGGTATTGTCAGGGCCCAGGCTGCTGCTGAGGGCCGTGTTTAGGTTCATGGCTCTGTGGGAGCTGGAGTTTGTGTTGATACCTGTAGCTCCTGTAGCCAAGAGGGCCATGCAGATTCCTGGGGTCTGGACTGCCACTGGGGCCGTGTTGGTGTCTAAGGGCAGCATCGCTGCCAGGGTCATGCTGGTCTGGGTGGCCTACACAACCTCCTAGGGCATGGTGACATCTGGACCCCGGCTGCTACTGAGGATCATGTCTGGGTCCGTGGTCCTACTGCAGCTGGGGTATGTGTTGAAGTCCATGGCCCATGTTGCCTGGGCTCAGTTCAGCCATCTGGGTCCATGTTGGTGGCCAAGGAACATGCTACAGCCAGGACCATGAAGATCTGAGTGCCCTGCACTTCTACCCAATGCTATGGCGACATCTGGGCCAGAGCTGTAGCTGAGGGTCACGTTTGGGTCCATGGCCCTAGTGCAGCCAGGGTCTGAGGTTCCTGTTGCCATTGAAGACCACATGGATGCCCAAGATCTGGGGCCATGTTGGAGTCTAAGGACTATGCTGCTGCTAGGGCTGTGCTGATGTAAATGGCCTGCACTGCCACCTAGGGCAATGTGATACCCAGACCCGGCTATTGCTGAGGACCATGCCCCTCTCCCCAGCACTCAGCAGAGATGGTCCCACTCCTCACCACCAGCAGGGGAGAGCTGACCCTGATGACATGGGCATAGGGTAGCTGGCTCTGCCCCTCACCCCTCATCCAGACCCACAGCTGGGTCTGGGGTTGGCCCATCCTGACATCTTCCCCATCTAGGACCTGCTGGAGTTCATGAATGTAGAATGGAGCTCATTGGTAGAATGATAACTGCAGGATCTCCATGACTGGGGAAGCTTTGGGATATCCCAGAGGAGTTTTGGTGAGGATGTGATGAGGGTGTCCCAGAAACCAGAGGCCTTGAACCAAATCAGTGACTCACTGCAATGAATATTTGCAAAGAAAGCTGATTGAACAGAAGGGTACCCTGTGTGACACACCAAGGCTCCCAATGCCACCAGGATGAATGAAGAGGTGTTGGAGAGGCAGGAAACATGGAGGATCGAAGAGGGTTTGTTGTTGTTTGTTTTTATTCTTTTGTTTGTTTTTCTTTTTATTTGTTTGTTTGCTTGTTTTGTCTTACTAATTTTTGCTTGGGGCGGGCAGCTGCAGGGAGGAAGGGAGGATATGAAGGAATTGGCGGGTAAGCAGAATTGGGGTACATGATGAGAAATTCTTCAAGAATCAATAAAAAAATTGTGTTTAAAAAACAAAAACATTGCTTTCATTACCTCTGTGTGTCAAACATGCTTTTCCATTCAGTCTGCCTTCAGTGAACAGTGCAGGCCCTGGCTCAGCTGGTCTCTGAGTGTCTTGCAGTTTCCCTTGACTTTACCACATCTATTTCTCTACATCCATTCATTTGGATGAGTCCTCTTGGTTCCTCCATTTAGACCCTGCCTCCCCACGTTGCTTAATTAGACCTTCCTATTGCCCTCTGCTCCAACTCTTCTTCGTGGCAGTACTTCAAAGGCAGACGTGGGGTTCCTAAACCCCTTTATCTGTTCTTCCCAATGTGGCCATCTTAATTATCCTTGAAAGGTTTCCGCACCCGGATATTAAGTCTCTCCGATGATGCGGTAATCCAAATCACGCCAAATTAAAATAAAAGAACAAGTTTATTGGGCAAAACGTTCCCAGGTGATTTTCCCAGCCCCCAGAGATGAGACTGGGAGAAGAGGTTCTCCAGGAGGTAGTTTAAATACCTTGTAGGCATGTCTTGAGTAGCTTGAGGGGGGCGGGGGGGCACTGCTTGGCGGGCTTCCTGAGGGTGGGGTCTGGAGAGAGAAAGGTGGAGCCGAAGTGGAGTTCCCAGCTAAACAATCCTTTTTTCGCTTATTGTCATCACTCATCTTTTAAAAAATCTTTAGCGCATGTAGGCACACATGAGCCGCGGGCTGCGTTTGGGTGTCAGAGGACAGCCTTGGGTGTCCGTCCTCACCTTCTGTCTTGCTTGAGATACGGATTTTTGTTGTTCAGTTGATGTGGGTGTCAGGAAAACTGGTCCTCAAGCCTCTGGGGATTCTCCTATGTCTGCCTCCTGCCTCACTATAGGAGTTACAGCTGCGTGCCACTGTGTCATGCACGGCTGTGTCTGGTTTCCTGGGGGTTCTGGGGACCTGAACTCTGATCCTCCTGCTTGTATAGTCAATGACTGACCCCTGCACCCTCTCCCCTACCGCACCACCTTTGGAATTCGTGAACTGGGACAAGCGGCTGAGCCCAGCTTCCTCGGCGGCTAGAGCCCCGACTTCTCCCCCGACACTAGTTTCGGCAGTACATTGCAGAGACGCCAACTGCAGCTTGTACCCCCCTGGCTCCAAACTTCCCAAAGGCATCTCTCCCAACTGAAACAAGACCCAAAGCCCTGATATATTCAAATACTTTAATCACCTGGATTAATCACCCAGTGCTCTTAGAATGGTCACTGCTTCTCTCTCATGCCACTGTGTAAGCCTACCCTCTTACTACATGTTTATCCACTATAGAAGGTCTAGCCTCATTTCCATCTGTGTCACCCAGAGCCACGTTCTACCAGCCATCAGCCTTCCTTTCTCCTCTTCCCTTAGGTCTCTTCTTAGCTCTGATATTCCTTCCTCAGAGGTACACTCAGGCCCTTGACCCTCTGCCCAGCATCCTGAATAACCAGCCCCATGTTGCTCTTCATAATAACAGCTTATGATTGTCTGGCAGCATGTTAGCATTGGTGTGTTTAATTGCTCATTCTCTGTCTCCTTCTCTGGATAGGACTCACTTTTGTTTATTTTGTTCTATTTTGTTTTTTCACTATTGAATTCTTAGCTTCCAGACCAGGCATAAGGTTGCTGCTCAGCAAGTATTTGTTTAATGAACAAAAGAATAATGGGAATGGGTAGCCGTAGGCTATGAGGGAGGGTTGAGAAATGTCATGTACAGGTCATGAAATTAGCACCAAAGAGAGGAAAGAAGAGAACAGGACCCATCCAGGGGGTCCCAGAGAGGGATAGATTCAAACAGCTACTTCCCAATGAGCACAGAAAAGAGATATGATAATAAGGGATTCAGAAAATTGGAGTAAGGATTTAGATGACAGAAAAGAAGACTCATCTGCCACTGAACCGGACACATCTTGGGGGAGTGAGCAAGGAAAGGATTTTATAGTAGATGCCTTAGTCTTTTGCTTCATGCATGCATGGAAGAAGTCTCAAGAGAAGGGAGATCCATGCATTTTAATCCCTGATATAATATCTCTGACGGGACAGTGAACCTATGAGTACAGTGAAGGAAGGGGACTCAGACAACCTCTGCTGTTTACCAAACTCCTATTAATGGTTAATTACTTCATGAATTTCCTTCCACAGCAGCAGCTCCTTTCCCCTAACTGTCCTGAGCTGACTTCTCATTTTGGGCATACCTTTGACACAGGACTTTTTCCAGAGTGAGTTGGTTTTCTGTTTACACTCCCATGCCACTCATTTGACCGGGAAGGAAATGGTGGTGTTTTATTCACCTTTGCATAGTGCCTGTGGTGGTACTTAGCATCAAGGGCTCCATCAGGGGCCAGCTCTCTAAAGCAAGGAGTTGTCAAGCAAGGGGCTCTTGTTCCTGGCTCTCTCCTCTTCCCCAGGATGCCGAGTTACAACGCCAAGCTTCTCCTTTGTTATCTAAAGCCTGCATTTGTGAATCCAAAGCCCATCTGCACCCTCACCCCTTGGTTCTGATACAAGGAAGCTTGGGCTGCTACTGAGCAAGGCCTCTCCTCTTGTCACTCAACTCCCCCACATCTACCTCTGTCTTCCATCCTGTGAGCGCCTCTTAGATCTTTGTCTACGATGCTTGGTCAACAGTCAAGGCCCTTTGTTCTGTCCTGTACTATTCCAGATGACTAGCTAAGGGAACCAGAGAAAAGGGGATGCAGGAACATTGCTAAGGCAACCATTTATCCTCTAGTCACAGAATAAGTGCTAAGCACCAAGCTTTCTAGATAGTTGTATTTAATGAGGCTCATTGATCAAAGAGGACAGCTTGCTGAAACTGTCCACTCACCCTAACTTTCTACTCTTGGTCTACAGTAGGACTCTCTGTCTGGTTACCCTTCTTCACAGCTGCGCCTGTGAAGGGAGACATGAGTCAGCTTTTAGGCATTGTGGGAATAGACAGGATGTGCGTAGAACGAGCCTCATGCCTTGTCTTCTCATGGTTTCCATTTCTTCCACTGTCAACTTAAAACCTGTTTCTCAGAGTCTATCACCTCTATGATTCCTCATGACTAGTTCACTTCTCATCAGCTTGCTGACACA
Organism: Peromyscus leucopus; assembly: GCF_004664715.2. Lineage (NCBI taxonomy): Eukaryota > Metazoa > Chordata > Mammalia > Rodentia > Cricetidae > Peromyscus > Peromyscus leucopus. The sequence continues at coordinate 25,107,014 of NC_051069.1, read as the reverse complement.
ACACATCAGAAATAGAATGGTTTGTGGTTTATTGACAATAGAATCACCATCTTCCTTTTCCCGTCCCCCAAGGCGATACGATAATGAACAAAACAAATCAATTTCTTTTCTCTCTTTCTATTTGGCAAATCTCTGCAAAAATGACAGTGCTCAGACTGCACCAAAGGGCTACCCTCTCTCCTGTCTCCTCATGCAGTCTTCCCCAGGGGAGAAGATGCAGATGCGGAAGCCCTGCTGCTCTCTCTTCACTGGTGGTGAGCACTTGAGTTGATGGTGGTCAGAGAGTCCCTCCTGCCCTCTGAGTACATCCAGGGAGAAGCACCTTCTCCATGGCAAACCATCGTGCACTGTGCCTCTTTCTCTCACCACTTTTCCTGCATTAGAAAGCTCTTAGAAGAGCTGTAGGTAGCTTTGGCTTGCTTGAGTTTGTTTTTTGTTGCTATTACAGAATGCTGGAGACCAGGACAATGTTTGAGGAACAAGGTTTTCCTTATGGTTCTTCAGGCCAGGAAGTTCAAATTTGGGAGGCCACATCTTGCAAGGACTCTTTGCCTTCAGCTCTCCCTGTACCACAGCCCAACTATAGCTCTAGTTTCATTGCAATTAGTACTAAGAATAATGAGAGTTATCTATGTAGGCATTGTACTAAAGACTTTATGCCCATTATCTCTTATCTTCACAACAACCCTAGAAAGAAGTCATTACCGTTATCTCCACTCTTAACCAAAAGACTGGTGCCTGAGGATGCTGCTAACTTGGACTTCCATGAGACCACAAAATTTCTGCAGGCGAGACCAGGATGCAGCTTTGTGCCTTCCTGGGGGGTATTAGCACATCTGATCAATCACAAGGAGCTTTTCTTTCTACAAGATCACATACACCTATCTATTCATGGCTATAGTAGGAAAAGGCACTGGAGTATAGAGGTCATTAATCTGTAGTCCAACTTTCTGAGTCCTAGGATAAAGAAGAAATGGAAGTGAGTGAGGGAGTGTGCGTGCATGCGTGCGTGCTTGCGTGCTTGTGTGTGTGTGTGTGTGTGTGTGTGTGTGTGTGTGTGTGTGTGTGTATGTGTATTCTCTGACGAACTCTGTGAAGTCCAAAGAGGCTATCATCCAGAAAAGAGAAGGCTGCACATGCTTAATCCTGGTCTGAAGGGTGAGCTCTAGTCCTCAGAAATCTGGTAAGTGGCAAGATCAATGTCCCAGTTCATCAAAGAGGAAGCCAAGGTTTCAGAGAGCTCGAGACTGGTTGCAGTGAGGAGGGATGACATAGGAGGTCATGCATGTCTTATATCCATGTTTAGAACCTGTTTCCTGGACACTTCAATCTTGTCTTGAACTTTCGGCTGTCAAACATGGACTGGCACCTGACTGGAGATGGCAGGGCCCTGGAGTGGCTGAAGTCACCCTGTTCTTTCCCGGTCAGTAGGCTGTTAGGCTCCAACCAGGCAAGCAGAGTTCTGACCCTCAGTAGCTATGTTTGTTAGTGATTTCTGGCAGGTTAAATCAGTGGGTTGGCAGTTTGTAGAGTCTTGTGCCCTGTGTGTGAATTCTGATGTCTCTTTGTGTGGCTTTCCTGTCTTGAAGGCATTCTTACCAAGTTACAGGCTATATCAATACTCCAGGTAAATGTTTGTGTGGGAATGTCGTTGAAAATCCTCTTCCTCACTTTTCCCATTTGTAAAGTAGGAGTCGTAATGCTTGTCCTGATTATGTTAAAGGGCAGTGATGAGGATTCCCTGTGGCAGTGCATAGAACGCACTATAGGTTTAAAGTATATCACAGGCCATATTTCCTAGGCTTGGTAGTATAAACCTGTTAGAGCCGGAGTAGTGATTTTATAACTTGGACTCAAAATTATCACTTTGAATAAAACATAAAAGCTAAAGTTCTTCCTAGAAGGTCTCACAACACACACCACCTGCTTTTCCAGGATGATGGGATAAACGGAGTTAAGGTCCTTAACTAGCATACCAGTCCACTTACCTAGCTGTTGACCAGAGCATGGGTTGTGCAATGTGAGTGGCAGGCAGATGTGGCATCCTATGGGTCTTTTCAGACTCACTACATCTTGTGTGGGTGAGCAGAAGGAAGAGATGTTCATTGGTATTCATTGTTCATAGCTTTATAGGTGGACTCAGAACTCTGATGTCACCTTACTTCCCCGTCCCAAAAATCTCTCTGTAGTTACTTCTAGTGGTAAAGTGGAATAAAGCTTCTTCTGTCCCATTGCCCAGCTTGTTTCTGTCTGTCTGTCTGTCTGTCTGTCTGTCTGTCTCTCTCTCTTTCTTCTTCTTCTTCTTCTTCTTCTTCTTCTTCTTCTTCTTCTTCTTCTTCTTCTTCTTCTTCTTCTCTCTCTCTCTCTCTCTCTCTCTCTCTCTCTCTCTCTCTCTCTCTCCAAATGCTAATGCTAATTCAGCTAGATGGGTTGGCCACTGACTGGCCAATGAGTTCCAGGAATCCACTTGTGTCTGCTTCCCTAGTTTGGGGACTACAGGCAGGCATGCAGTGACACCATATTCAGCTCTTTACATGCTGGATGTGGATCCAAACTTATATTCCATGGTTGTGTGGCAAGCAATTTACCTCATCAGATCCCTGTACCTAGGCCCGTTTCTGACTTTTTCATGAGGAGGCAGGCCATTCTTTCAGAGGCTGGTCTTGCTAAAACTGAAGGAAGGGCTCTTTTACTTATGGTCTCCTTAAACAGACACAGAATCTCTTGGTTCGGGCCAGAGAGGCCCATGATGGAGCATGTTCCTCCTCCCTGTATCTTTGTTCTGTGTTGTTCTGCATGCCCTAAAGGACTTATGGGGTTCTTCTTCACCATCTCCTCCTTCTCCAAAGAAGCCCTGCTGTCCCCCTACTCCCAGCCTGCAAAACTGAATTTATCTCAATGTCATTTCTTCAAGATGTGAGCTGGAACAAATCTGGAGCAGCTGCTCCATTTCTAAGTGTCCTTTAGGGACCCCCTCGGCAGACACTTTGCAGAGTATAATGATGACATTCTAACGAGCATTAATGTACATGTTGTCATTTTTCTATATTTACTCCTCCCGCAGGAGGCATAGCTCTGAGAAGGAAACACCAAAAGCAGGGAGACAGAGAGAAAGTTCTTTACCACCAGCTCACTTGCGGAAACATTCACAGTGAAAGAAAAAATCTGCAAGGGTCAGTAGGGCTGGAAAATTGTAGAAGACAAGAGAATGGAAGTGGATGGCAAGAGTGGGAAGAAGCCTTGGAGGCAGAAGAGGAAGAGATTAGGTGGAGGATCAAGTTTCCAAAGTGGATGTAGGACTCAACAACTTGATTATCCTAAATACATTGTCTTCAGCCAATGACACTGACCTCTGTATGTTACATTAATGAATCAATTCATTCATCCATCCATTCAGCAGGTAGTAAGGGAACCCTTCCTGCATTGCAGACATTGTGCCAGGGACCAATGACGCAAGCATAAATGAGAAGAATTTAACTGATGGTGGATGAGTAGGGTCTGTCACATGAAACATCACTGTGCCACTAGCTTCCCACAACCCCATGAGGTATATAACGAACGGGTGGAGAAGAAGGCTCGGGAACTTTGGAAATTCTCATGGCTTTCACTGTGTGCACAGCTACGCCAAGGCTTCCACCCAGTTCTGGTTAGTGTTGGAAGATATTTTACCTTTTTTTCATGGGAGAGAAGAAGGTGAACTCCAGTTTTGTGGTTCCCAAGAGCTCTGTGGGGTTTTGAAGATATCTGCCAAGACCTCTCAACAGAAATATATTGAACATCAAAATCAGGCCCCTCCCTTTTCCCACTACTGCCCACTTAAGAGTCTTTTTGACCCTTCCACTCACGATCCTCTCTCCTGGATATATAAATTATATAAACTAGAAATACAAACCAAACATTTACTGATAATAAACCATATAAATTATTGTAAGATAATAATTTGGGTTTGGAGAGGTGACTCAATGGCCAGCAGCGCTGGCTGCTGTTGCTGAGGACCAGTGTGGTGATGTATTGTGTCCCCAATATACTGTGCACCCTAATAAAATTTATCTGAGGATCAGAGGAAAAAGCCACCCACTAGAGTAAACATAGAGGTCAGGCAATGGTCACACATATCTTTAATCCTATCCTCTGTGAATTTAAGGCCACACTGGGAACAGAGTCAGGGGTAGTGGCACATGCCTTAAATTCTGATACTAGTTAACCATAAAGGTCTGAAGGTCTGTACAGACAGACAGGAAGCGACAGAGCTGGGCAGGAAGAGGAAGTGATGTAGCTGGGCAGAGAGAGTAAATGAGATGGCAGAACAGAAAGGCACATAGGTGTGGGTATACAGGAAGTAGGTTTCTTTGGAGACTAAAGTGTCAGTGAGGTGAGGTTGTCTGTGGCTTGTCCTATTCCTCTGATCTCTCAGTTTTTCACCCCAATATCTGATTCTGGGTTTTTTGTTTTTTGTTTTTTATTAATAAGACCTTTAGAAATTCATCTTACAGACCAGGGTTCAGTTTCCAGTACCCACATGGCTGCTCACAATCTCTAGTTCCAAAAGATCCCTCATCTGGCCTCCATGGGCACTGCATGCATGCATGTATATGGTACAATTATGTCCATGCAGGCGAAAATGCTCATACACATACAATAAAAATAAAGAAAATAATTTGAAGATAATTTACCTTTCAGTAAAACTGAGAGCAAATCTCCATGCTATTGCTTTTCAATATGTGTGCTTGTTTATTTTTTACATAAAGAATAAAATCTTTGTTGACTATTTGATACTGCAGAATATAGAGTATCTTGGAAACTTTTTAGAGTTGATCGATATTTTGATTTTCTAACATCAATGCTGAGAATCCCATTTTACATAAACACATAGCATAGAATAGTATGTATACAGTCATTTCAGAAATCATTAGAAATTCTTTACTAATCCCAAGCCAACTTCTTTTAATGATTTTTTTTTATGAAACTTAACTTATTAACACAAATGGTAATTTTTAAAGTCAAATAATTTAACCCAATACAAGCCAGGGTATATTAGCTGGATATATTCACACAAGAAATAATGGTGGAGAAAGTCTTTGTTTTCTACAATTGAGCCATTTGGTTTTTGTAAGAGCACAAAACTATACACATAGAGTAAAATTCCCAAGAGTCTTAACATAAAATAGTTTTGAATCTGATACAAGGGATTTTAGGTACCGTTGGCTAACTCACATGGTGTGAGGGCATTTATGCTTCCAAGTGTGTGTCCTGTGTGTTTAGAACAGCAGCTTTCAGCCTGTGGGTAGCTTTGATCCCTTTGGGGGGCGTCTAATGACCCTTTTACAGAGGTTGCATATCAGATATCATATATTTATGTGATGATTCATGACAGTAGCAAAATTACAGTTATGAAGTAGCAATGAAAATCATTTTATGGTTGGGGGTTAGCGCGACATGAGGAACTATGTTAAAGGACTGCAGATTTGGAAGGTTGGAAAGTGCTGGTTTAGAACCAAGGCTGCAGTGAAGTTGCATGTTGTAACAGGGGTGCGTGCTGCCAGGAGCACCTCTCAGATCCAGCTCGTGTGCTTGGTTTTTCACTAATTTTTGGTCATTGTTCACTCAGAAACCTTTGCCTGCTATGGAATTTGGGTGACCCCCTTGTCACATTGAGTTATGCATCTTCATGTAGTTTCAAGATTCATGGTGTAAGTAGCTGTGTGCATTAGATACCTAATGGCCGAGATTGGAGTAGTTTCCCTGGCTGTTCTGAGTCCCCGTTCTCCCTCCGAGTTCAACAGATACTTCACAGTGTCTTTCCACTAATTAATCAATCAATTCACAATTAAGTCTACATTTATGTAGTCCTTCCCCATTTTCAAAGCTTCTCTAGTCATTATCCCTGCAATAACTCTGTCGGGTGAACAAGGGAGGAGTTAGCACCCCCTGTGGACACACCAGGGAGCAGGAGCTCAGACATAGTACTTTCCCAGAAATTATCCAGTAAGAAATAGTAATGGCAGAACTTCAGAGCCGGGACTTCGGTGTCCGTTCTTCCTGAGGCATGAGGCTTCCACAGGCAGAGCCATGGGGTTTCCCTCCTCACACTACAGAAGAGGAGGATGCTGGAGATATCCAGTCAGTAGACAAGGACACCCGCTGGTTCGTATCCATATTCTTTCCCCAAAGTGAGGCCACCTGACATGAATCTTGGATTGATCTATGCTGATCGCCACTCTGGTCTTTGTCTTTAAGAGAGCAGAGCTTCATAAAACCCTTGGAAATAAGTCCAAGGTCAGACACAAGCAAACAGGTAAGGGTGTGGTAGAGACCTCTGGGAAGAAAGTCAGATCAAAGCCAAGTCTTTGTGAGCTGACAGTTGTTGGCCTCTAAGAGAAGCCGAGCCTTTCAAACACAGAGAAAGGAAGGTTCCTTGAACAAGTAAAAGGGAAGACTCCTTACTTTTCTGTATCCGAAGGATAAGGTCAAACTTCGTCCTCTGCTGCCATAGATCTTATCTGGGTGGGATTGTATCAAATAAATAATGTATCAGAAGATTTGTCCCCTGTTACATTAGCCCCATCCGCAGCCAAAGCACAGCCCGGGTGTGTGATAAGTGCTAATAAATGGCAGTGCTTGTCGGTGGAAATTTTTCTGGCAAATTTTCCGAACCAGATTAAAAAGTAAATTAGATTTCTTCTGAAGAGTTACTTTCAAGGGTTTTTATCCACTGACGTGTGTATGCAAGATTGTAGCTTTGCCAAAGGGGAAGAGAATGAAGCCGGGAAGAATAACAAAATAAAATAAAATAAAAAAATCAGCATGCAATTATCTGTCTGAACAAGGCTATCGTTGGGAAGGCACCTAATCAGAGATGTCTCAAATTTGCTTAAAATACAGTGAGCGATGTAAAATGTATTTATAATGTGCCTCTTATGCTCCAATAGAATGGTTACCGGGATCAAAAAAATTGTGGGAGACAGGGGTTTTAAAACAGAGTGGCTAGACTCAAATCAGTTGTTAATGATTGCTGAATGAAAAATACAGCTTTGTGACTAGGGAGGAATGCATTGCTTTGTTGGGGTTCAATTGTTTTGTGTGTATGTGTGTGTGTATGTATGTGCGGGTATACATATATGTGTATGCATCTGGAGGCCAAAGAACAATGGGTGCTGTTCTTCAGGCACCATCCACTTTTTTACTGATTTATTTATTCTTTTATTATGACTCAGGAGCTCTCATTGGCCTGAAACTTGTCAAATAGGCAAGACTGCTGGCTAGAAAGCCCCAGAGATCCATCCATCTCTGCCTCCTCAACTCGGGACTACACCACCCCTAGTTTTGTTTATGTGGGTTCTGGGGAATCAAACTCAGGTTCTTAAGCTTGTAAGGTAAGCACCTGACCAATTGAGCCCATCTCTTAGTCCTTAACTGGGTCTCTTAAAGGCTGTCGAATGCCGATGACTCTCGCTCTGTTTGTGTGTTCTATCTGTCCTACAGGCCTCTGCCCTCTCCTTCCTGCTCCATCCCTGCAGTCACTTGGCAGCTTGTCTGTCTCCTATCCTACAAGCCTTTCCTGATCTGTCTTCTCCACTAAGTTCAGAATGACCTACTCTGCAAGCCTGACCGCCATCTCCCTGCTCAACAGTCTTTTACGTCTCCTCATCTGTAAGACACAGTCCAAACTCCCTAGCCAGCCTCACTTGGTGGTCTCACTGTGTATACACATCTCCATGAACTCTGAGGTTTCAGAAAAAATGGCAACACTGAAAATATTTTCCAGATTTCAACTGCCTCCCCTCATATCCAGTGACTCAGACAACCAATAAGAAAAGACATGGGCAAAGAAAGGGATGCAGTCTTTGAGACAAAGAAGCAGAAATGGGGTGGACACAGTGGCAACTTCAGCATCTCAGGACCAAGCAATCACTACAGCCCTTCTCCCTCACTCGAAAAGCCAATGTTTTCATGGAAAAGCATCTTCTCTTTCTTAAAGCTATCAGTAAAACACCAACCAGCTAGATTCGCCAAATAAAAACTAAATAAGAAATAGGTTGGTTAATTCCACTGTTTGTTGTGAGTCATGACTCTGTCTGGATTAAGAGTTGTTCTAGACTTGCCCTCCTCTTCTTGTTCACATCTAGTCTTTTGGTCATGTACATTCTCTGAAGCAGATGCAGGAGAGTTGAACCTCCAGCCAGGTCATTATCTCCCCACTGAGGGAAAGACTGGGGTAGGTGGTGACATCCTCTGGTCCCCTCCTCAGCAGGTCCTGTGTATTGAGATTCCCTGGGGCCATCTCCTGGGCTCCCTCCAGTGTTCTTCACCCTTGATTCCCTTTCATTCTTCTTGGCTTAGCCTTCTGTCTCTTTCCTTCCCTTCTTCTGTTCTCTCCCTCTCCTCTCTTCCCCTCCCTCCTCATCTTCTTTATCCCTTTTCCATCTTGTCCTCACCTTTCCTCGGTGCTCTCCTCCTCCTCCCCCCTCGCTGTCATTCTGTGAACAATGGCAATAGATCTGCAGTTCAAACGCCAGGCACACATACGAACAAGACCGATGTCTTCATTGCAGACAGAGAAGGGAACCCACAGCAATGAGATAGTGACACATGCCACCAGGTGTGCACAGGGTCCCAGTCGAGCAGGAGGGGGCTGCAAAACCCAATCCAGCCCTTGTTGACTCAACAAAGACCTCCCAGGTAGTTGGGGATGCATGGAAGTTTTTGAGACATGAAAGCTGAAAAGACTTTCCCCCTCAAGAACCCTAATGGCAAAGGCCTGCAGGTAGAACATGGGGTGTGGTGGTATTGTGTTCCCTAAAATATTGTGTACTCTAATAAATTTATCTGGGTCAGAGAACAGACAGCCACTAAATACAAACGCTAGAAAATGGTGGCACTCACACCTTTAATCCTAGCATTCCAGAGATAGAAATCCCTCTGGATCTCTGTGAGTTCAAGGCCACATTGGAAATAGCCAAGCATGGTGACACACACCTGCTGTGGATATCACTCTATATAAATAAAACACTGATGGCCAGTGACCAGACAGGAAGTATAGGCGGGACAAAGAGAGAGGAGAATTGGGGAAACAGGAAGAAGGAAGAGAGAGACTGCAGCCACCGCCAGGACAAGCAGCATGTAGAGACTCTGGTAAGCCACCAGCCACGTGGCAAGGTATAGATTTATAGAAATGGGTTAATTTAAGATAAAAGAGCAGTTAGCAAGAAGCCTGCCACGGCCATACAGTTTATAAGTGATATAAGCGTCTGAGTGATTATTTTATAAGTGGATTGTGGGACTGCGGGGCTTGGGGAACCTGGAGAGAAGCCCTCCAGCTACACACACCTTTAATCCCAGAAAGCCAGCCTTTAATTCCAGGGAGTGATGGCAGATAACCGAAAGGTATACAAAGGTGTGAAGACCAGGAACTAGAAGCATTTAGCTGGTTAAGCTTTAAGACTTTTGAGCAGTAATTCAGCTGAGACCCATTCCGGATGAGGACTCAGAGGCCTCCAGTCTGAGGAGACAAGACCAGCTGAGGATCTGGCGAGGTGAGATAGCTGTGGCTTGTTCTGTCTCTCTGATCTACCAGCATGGAACCCAATAACTCGCCTCAGGTTTGATTTTATTAATAAATACCTTTAAGAATCCTGCTTCAATGGGGTGTTCTGTTTGATTGTGTAGGTACAAGGCAAGAGTTGTGGCCATACTGTTTTACAGTGTGTGTGCATGACCAGATGTTGGCTTGTCTCTTGCTGGCCATGAAGAGATGTCTCAGTGATTAAAAGTGCTTTCTGCCCTCCAGAGGACCTTCCCCCTCCACCACCATCCCCCCCCTTTTTTTTTATTTTTTTGAGACATTGTTTCTCTTTGTAGCTTTGAAGCCTGTCCTGGAACTCTCTCTGTAGACCAGGCTGGCCTGGAACTCACAGAGATCCACCTGCCTCTGCCTCCCAAGTGCCAGGATTAAAGGTGTGCACCACCACTGCCCAGTGGACCTTCCCTTTAAGAAGGAAAGGGTATAATTCTTTTATTTGCTCCTTTCATTCAACTACAGATCACTTTCTTCTTGTGTTTTATCTTAGTCTGTTTCAAGTGGCTATAATAAAGTACCTGAGACTGGTAACATAGAAACAATAGAGTCCTATTTGGCTCACAGTTACAGAGCCTGGGAAGACCAGGAACATGATGTCAGTATTTGATGGGGGTCTCCTGCTGTAATCAACTTAAGGTGGGAGGTGGGAGATGGGAGGTGAAAAGGCAAATGAACAAGTAAAACAGATGAGAATTGACCTCTCTCTTTTTTTTATAACAAAGCCACTTCCATGATGACCTTAATCTGCTCATGAAGATGGTACCCACTCTCCTCTCATGATGACCTTAACCTGTTCATGAAGATGGTACCCACTATCCTCCCATGATGGCCTCAATCTGCTCATGAAGATGGTACCCATTATCCTCCCATGATGACCTTAACCTGTTCATGAAGATGGTACCCACTCTCCTCTCATGATGGCCTTAACCTGTTCATGAAGATGGTACCCACTCTCCTCCCATGATGGCCTCAATCTGCTCATGAAGTTGGTACCCCTCCCCCATGATGCCTAACCTGTCATGAAGATGGTACCCACTCTCCTCTCATGATGCCTTAACTGTTCATGAATTACCCATTATCCTCCATGATGACCTTAACCTGTTCATGAAGATGGTACCCACTCTCCTCTCATGATGGCCTTAACCTGTTCATGAAGATGGTACCCACTCTCCTCCCATGATGGCCTCAATCTGCTCATGAAGTTGGTACCCACTCTCCTCCCATGATTGCCTTAACCTGTTCATGAAGATGGTACCACTCTCCTCCATGATGCCTCTTGTCATGGTTACCCACTCTCCTCCATGATGCCTTAACCTGTTCATGAAGATGGTACCCACTCTCCTCCCATGATGGCCTTATTTATGGTTTCTTGTCCTCAATCTGCTCATGAAGATGGTACCCACTATCTAACGCTCTCATCACTGTTGCCTGGGGAATGGGGTCACTAACATATGAACATCTGGGGACGTCTTCAAGCTGAAGCATCCCTCCATCTTCCCCCTTTCTCCTCTATTTCTCTCCTGACCCTCCTCCACTTCTCACTCCCAGCTGTACTTCCCCAAGTCATCTTCACTCCAGAATCAGGAGAGCAGAGTATATATGTGCACAGATCTGATTTTTGGAGGCAGCAGACACAAAAGACACCTGCTTCTCTGTCCACAGCCATCTTTGGTCTTCTGGATGCTTCTTCACGTCCCTCCTCCCTTGTTCTCCCCAGTTCCCTTGTCTGGTTCTGGGGACACAGGAGCGGAGTGAAGGAAGGCTTCTCATGCTCTTTTCATTTTTAGGAACTGGCCTGTTTGATGATTTAAAGCCTGAAAAATACCTTAGAGCAGTGGTTCTCAACCTTCCTAACACTGTGACCCTTTAAAACAGTTCCTCATGTTGTGATGACCCCAACCAGAAAATTATTTTCATTGCTACTTCGTAACTGTAATTTTGCTACTGTTATGAATCATAATGTAAATATCTGATATGCAGGATATCTGAAATGCAACCCCTGTAAAAGAGTCATTCAAACTACTGCAGGGGTTGTGACCCACAGGTTGAGAACCATTGCCTTAGAACTAACACCAATACACACAAGAAGCCCCCTGCTAACGTTGCTAACAATACTTACCTAATGTCGTGCTAAGAACAATCTTTGCCTGGTATCTTTTGGTATAACAATAGCCCATACACTGTAAGACTTCACAACTGGATCCATATGGGTAGGATCTTTTTCTGGTAGATATTTTATTAGGTCCTTGACTCCTTTAATGTTTGCAAGAATCTCATAAAACATGTATTTATTATTTCTAGCCCTCTACATGAGCAAACTTATGATATAGGATGATATGGACTCAAAGAGGTTTCAATGCGATTCGGGAAACCAGCCCCAATGTACCGTCCAAAGCCAACACTGACACTGATTTTCCCCTGTTCTCACCCACTAGATGGCTTCTCTCCTCCCTCTGACCCTTTTGCCTCCTCAAATCTGTGTCAAGAGACAGGCAGACCTGGGCAGGGGAATGGATGTCACTGGGGTGGGGTGAGGAGGAGGGACCTTTGGGTCTATCTGTCACTGTGACAGCCCTATCTCTCTCTTGATCGGAAAGCTCTCACTTCCCCCAGAGCAGCTCATTATTCTTGCCAATGCTGTTGGCTGAGGAGCTGGAGCCCAGCCTCTCTCAGGCTGGAGACTGAAGACCTGGCATAGCAGTGGCATCCCAGTCAGCTTCCCATGGGCAGCTGGGGCAGGTGGAGAATGGGAACGGGACAGCCATTATTCTGAGATTGGAGCTGACTCCTCCCTGAGCAAATGCTACAGAGAGGCAGGTTGCCTGGAGACCCGATCCAAGGCATATTGGAGGCTGAAGTTGGTGCCATGGCTGGGGAGAACCAGTATAGACCAAGTGTAATGTTCTGGACTTTGACAGCTGCCAGTGCTGGAGTGGGTTTGGGACAATGGCTTCAGGCTTAGCCCACTCTGCTAGGAGCTTCTAGTTGACACAGAAGAGAATGACAGAAACATGTGGAGCTGTGTTTACATAGGACTAAGAAGAATAAGGGCATATTTATTTAAGAACAACCCATTTTCTAGGCAATATGGTATCGGGGCTGGAGAGATGGCCAAGCAGCTAAGAGTTTGCTGCTCTTCCAAAGGATCCAAGCTCAATTCCCAGTGCCCACATCTGGTGGCTTCCAACCACCTGTAGCACCAGCTGCAGGGGGCCCAGTGCCCTCTTCTGGCCTCCACAGAGAAACACACACACACACACACACACACACACACACACACACACACACATACTTACACACAGAGACATACACACAGGCATAAAACAAAGACAACGGGATATTATGAAGAGAACATGGAGGAGGGTCAGGAGGCTGGTGCTGTGCCCTGGTGGTGTGGTCTTGGGCAAGCTATTCATGTTTTTTGACCTTTGTTTTCTGTATCAGTAAAGAGCAAATGCTAACATCACCTACTTCAGAGGGATGTTGGGAGACGAAATAGACAAAACAAACCCAGACTGTCCCCTCCCGCTCCCCGTGCCAAGTACTCTGCAAGATACAGGCAATGGCTGACAGCTACATTGGTGCCAGAATTAGATATACCTCATGTCTTTGTGACTAAATGACGTGCTTCTCTAGTGTCTGTAGGGAGGCCATTGGAAGTACCATGGGGCATAAACTGTGTAAGTGGCCAGGCACAAAGTAGGTGCTCAATAAACAATACCTGTCATTGGGTATCTAATGGGATAAGAGTTTGGTTGGCCTCAGCATTGAGAGGAAATGAAACACTGTTAGATTTGAATGTTCTAGAAATTTCTTTTTGATTATTCTTGGCTACTGCTTTAATGAAAATTAGACATCTTACTTAAAGGCAAATGATTAGTTCTGCTAATAGAAAAGTAGAGAATCTTAATCTATGGACGTCCATGTTTCCTCATGCCCAAGGTACTGTCATGAGTCCCACACTGCCGGCAAGATGGGTGGGTTGCCCAGAGGACCTTTCTTCCATCTCCTCTTCACAGCTCTCAGTAGAAAGCTCCAGGTCAGGGGGATGGGAACTCTGTCCCAAATCAGACTCTTAAAGCAGCCAACCCTCTCATCTTGCTAGAGGTATTTGCCAATTTAAAATAGGCCTCATTATCCTCCGATTTTCTCTCATTTTCCCTAATCCATTCTGTATACCCAGTCAAAGGGATCTCTTAGAAACACAGGCCTCATCACTTCTCGCCTCTGCTTAAAAACTCTCTAATGACTTCTCAGTGCTCTTAGGATGACGTCCAAATTCCTTATCAAGGCTTACAGAGCTCTCAATTATGCCATCCTCCTAAGCCTGCAGTGACATCTCTCCTCCACCCAGCTCCCAGCCCAGGTCCTTGCCCACCTTACTCATTACCCATCTTCCTGGAAAGTCCCTGGCTCCTTCCAGCTCCAGGAGTTTCTCTGTACCACTCTCTCTGACCTGAATGCTCTCCATTTAGCTAACCCCTATTTGTTCTTCA
>NC_051069.1:25077441-25092441 GCF_004664715.2 Peromyscus leucopus | reverse complement strand
TTTCTGTCCTTGGCATTACAAACACCCGGGAGACCCTTGGGACAAAAGTAACTTAGAATCTCAGCTGTCCCAGGTCTCCTGAGGCGATTTCCTAATATTTGTGTCGGCACTATTTCTCTTTGGCTGTCTCCTTCACCAAACCACACCTCTCAACTGTCACTCAAAACCCTGAAGGTCATTTCTGATCTTGCCTACCATGGGGGTGAGCAAGCCCCTCAGCTGCTCACACCTGATGATGGTGTGCCTCCTGAGGATCTCTCCATCCATCCCTGCTAGACACCAGCCGCCATATCCCTCCTGGATGGTACACACCAGCCTCCTGAGTGACTTTCTTGCTTGAGACTTAGTGTCTCCAGGGATCTTCCACTTTTAACTCACAAATTTATTCCTCAAGTAACCTTTGATGAACTAGAAAGACTTCTGTTAATTGCTTTTAATAAGTCACGGCATGAACTTGGCTCTATCACTTGGGCAATCTCCTCCTTGTTAGGTTAGGGGCAAGAATAGTGCTTTCCCATCCTTCTGTTCTGAAGATTTTCACTATCAGTTCCCTCAGCGCCCACCCTTTCCCTTTGTTTCCGAGAAATCTCTTGAACCAAATAAACTCGATGATTAAAATAAAATCATTTCTTTCTTTTCATGAAAGACAGAGCTGACTGATAATTGGGGCATCTGGTCAGGAGAAGATAACCAACATTATCATAAAGAATGAACATAATCCCAGCCAAAGGCAAAACAACACTCTGATGGTTTATCTAGTCAGTGCAGCCTTATCAAGACGAAATCTAGGGTCTCTGTTAGCTATTTTGGAAATACTGAGAAAAGCACATAGCTTCATATTCCTATATTCCCTGTGATATTCTGAAAGAAGTGACCCTCGAGCTTACACCTGCTCTGAGATTCTAAGTTTCTCCAACACTGGCGCCCACAGTCCTCTGGTCATTCTCCAGAGTGAGCATAGCCTTCTTCTTTAATTGCACCTGGTCCATAAATAAATATTCCGTCTCCAAAGCCAGCTCTAATTAATTAAAGTTGGGAGGAGTTTGCCATGCCACTTGCAAATTGAGCATATATGTGTAAAGATCTCAGAACAAATTAATTTCACATAGATTTAATGATTGATTATTTAATGCATGGTAATTAAGCATTTGGGGGAGGGTATAAAGAGTCTAATTAGTAATAATTTTTACACTGCCAAATTATATTTCAAATTTCTCTTTTTCTTTTTGGCCCATTAGTTATCTGAACATTGCCATTTTCCTTTGATGTTATATACCATTCATTCTCTTCTCTCCTCCTCTTCTGACTGTGCTAATCATTCATCTCAGGTAAAGGACTATGTTCTCCAGCCAAGCCATCACCATAGATTTCATAATCCTTTTTCTCTACAATAGAAGTCTGGCTTGTGAAAGAATAAGGGAACCAAATTCTTCCCAGCTAATCAATGAATATCAACCTCTCTCTTTTCTCTATTTCTTCCCCTTTCTTTCTCCCTCTCCCCAAAACTCAGTATGCAGTTCTTAATGGTCTCACAAGCAGAGGTGGGGAACAGTATGAAGTAAATTTAAGAAAGACTAGGAAAAATTGAATCATGTAGACTGTATGCTAGATAAGAGTGTTACATTAATATTAAGTTTGGGTTTGAGGTTTATATTTATGTAGGATGAATATGCCTAGAGATTTAATGTGCAGCATGAGAACTATCGTTAAGAATATCATATTGCATGCCAGGAATTTACTGTGTCAATTTTCAGTATTTTTTAACCACAAAAAGATACGTGTGATGATAGTTATGTTAATTTGCTTGGCTGTAGTAGTTACCTCACTATGCTTAGGAATATCAGTGCCATATGTCTTAGATCTGCACAGTCTTAATCAACCCAAAGTATTAATTAGTCTGTCTATAATAAAAAGATTATAATTCTGTAAGAGAAACTATTCACATTTATGAGTGAGTGCTTTCAGGTACTTTGGAATAAAAGAAGAAAATCAAGAAAGAAACAAAGGTGTGCTGCAGGAGTGTGTGTGTGTGTGTGTGTGTGTGTGTGTGTGTGTGTGTGTGTGTCCCTCAACATTACACAGAGAGATAATGTGGCAAGATGCCAGCAATTGATGAATCTGGGTGAAGGATCTCTGGGTGGTCATTATCTTGGCTTCCAACATTTCTGCAGCTTTCAAACTTTTCAAAACATGCCTTGAGATAAAGCCTCTTTTTGAACCACTTGGATGCTATCATGTTATTATTTCATTCCTTTTCTTTCCTTAAACCTTGATTCATCCCTGCTGTCCAAATACCAGGAGGCGGCTTTCTCCTTGTATTCAATCAGGATGGGCTAGGTTATGCTGCAGTGACAATCTGAAAATCCCAGGAACTTAAACCATCAAAGGCTTCTCTCCACTCGTGCTATGTGTCCATTTCAGATCAGTAGGAGATAAAAGCCATCTTTGTGAGCATCTCAAGTACCCTCATTCTCACCTCTTAAGGTGCCATGTCTATGAAGTGGATTCCCCCCTTTATTTTCAAAGGAAGAGGTTTCTTTCCTCTTATTTAAAGATAACTGCTTCGCATGAACTCTGGACCCCTATCTCCTCTGGGATTTTGTTCCCACAATGTGTGTCTAGTTCCTCCTTCTCTATGTTTCTGGCCCTCTTCTCTCTGTGTATTTTGGTTTCTATGTCTCAGACAGATCCTGTTTGATTCTGTTAAACCTGCTAAGTTCCTGGTCCTCGCCTTTCCTTTTGCTGATGTCTTTCTCCATTTCCTGACATGCCAATCTCAGTTCTTCACACAAGCTGACATTTGCTCCCCAATTATAACCGACACATCTTCTTGAAAAAACGAGGAGCCATTTTAGTTCTCTGTCCTGTTGGTCTTGATCTCTCCAGAAAGATGCTCGGGACCACACCTCCCATTCCTTACATTCTCCCTCTGACTAGGATCTTTTTGTGCCTAATTGTTGATGTTCTATTCCTATCCTCTGAGACTGCTGTTTCTCCTTCAATGTATCATTTCTCTCCTGCTATCTTACTTGTCAGAGTCCTCAAGGGGCCTTTCTGCATTTGCCTCCTTTGTCCCTCTAACTACTTTTCCTGAGATCTCTAATACAGGTCTCACACGAACTTCTCCAGCCTTGATCTTGCCTCTGCTATTCAGCTTCATCATCCCAACTGTTTCTATGACATTCCCATTTGGGGGGATTGCCATTGCCTCCAAGGAACACACATTCCAACTTTCTCTTCTCTGATATTTCATTTTATCCACCTTAGAGACCTCTTTTTTATGACTAAGTTTCTAGCCCAGTCGAGTCTTGTGGGAGTCTTTGACTTTTCCTTTTCTGCTCTCCATCTTCACTTCTGATAGCCAAGTCTTAGAATTTTCCCAGTGATAAGCCCATTGTGCTCGCCATACACACCATCTTAAGCTTATTTAGATGGCATAGTCCGATGGGAACTATCTTTTGTTCCCTCCCATTGGCAGTCAGCTTGCATTCCTTCTTTCGTGGCAATGCCCTCTTACTACTGACCAGCTCACACGAGCATCAGACTCAGATTCCTCAGCGTTAGATCCTAATTTGGCTTCATCGAGATGTTCAGCCTCCTAGCAGCCCTTCCAGGCTCAGGCCCGCTTGGGTCCTTGTCCTTCTAATACCGATTCTATGTGTGGTTCCTATTCTCCCTCCTCACTTCTCACCTTCATTATCTGTATCCCCCTCCCCTCTCCCCATCTGCTCCTCCTTTCCCTTCGTTCATCGTCTTCACCCTTTCCTCCAAATCTTAGCCTTCCTTTAAGGTCTCGCCACCTCCTCCATGAAAGCATCTCTCTTGCTCAGGCTTACACTGACTTTTTTCTTGGCCCACCAAGACCAGTGAGTCACAAACCATTTGGCTGTTGATTGTTGGGTGTACACGGTCCTTTCTTTCTTTTCCAGGTATTTTGTGTGAAGTCCTGCAGAGAACCAAGCACAGCGGTGGGCGCATGGCTGGATCAGCAGACGTGTGTGAGTTGACTATTTCTTTGAGATCTGACAGGAAGTTTTAGCTATCTTTTTGTTTCTCCTACCCAAGGAGGAATTCTATCTGAAAGTTGCTTGAAAATATTTTTTTTTGTTGTTGTTGTTCTCCTCAGAACCATATGGAGAGATTTGTTCCCTTGAAGCATGGCTGGTGATTGCAAAGTCCCAAGACAGCCCATTTTCTGCAGCAGCCACATCTATATTATTACGCTGCTACATAATCTCGCATTATAGAAATCTCTGCATTGCCTTTTTGCCTCCCCACACTCGGTTCGCCCGTGTTTTCCAGCTTTGCCATTTTGCTGATGAATAGTAATTTTTTCCGCTTATGTTAACCCATTTAATCCCTCGCCCATTTCTTTCAGGGTTGGTCATGCCATCTGATTGAGACTGTTTTCTCGCACAAAATGACACAGCTCAAAGCATTTCAACTAGTTCAAGGCTGCAGAGATAAGAAGAATCACATCCAGTTGTTTTGTTGTCGCCTTTGAAAGTTGGTTCCAAGCTCTCTCTGTCATTCAGGTTAACTGTTTGTTTGTTTGTGTTTTTGTTTTTGAGATGCTCTTTCCCTTGACTCACAGTATTTCCATCTACCAGGGAACATTTATTATATGGAGTGTAATAATTAACTTATAAGCATCTTCCCTCTCATCAGCTGGTAGGCTTACTGAGAGTAGAAACCAGGTTCTTATTTAACCTTGTGTTTTCGTTGAACAGCCCTAGCTATGTCTAACTTAAGTCATGAATGAATGAGTTGGAAAGACTGTGATTTGATCTGTCCTCATCTTACAGAAAAGGACGCCGACTGTGTGCTCAGCGTGGCTCATTGTACAAAGAGGAAGAAAACTTGCCAACCCCCTTTGTCTTAAACATCCTTTAGCCATCTCCTTCTTTCTTAACAGCTCAGTATGCTTAGCAACACACATGTCATTGACGCCTATGGTCCAGACTAGGGATCACAGCTCAGGAAGGCTTAGGTTTGCATCTCCCTTCTGCTAATTATCAGCTGCCTGGGTAGATCTGAATAGGTTATTAAACTCTTAAGCTTCAATGTTCTTTCTGCAAATCAGGTATAACCACAGTAAAGATTCAGAGTTGTGGGAACCCAGTAGAGTCACTTAGTGGAAGCCTTCCATGTTAATGCCGCAGCATAATCATTTGTTTGCGCAAAGTTAATAATTGTTGCTCTAAGGAGGAGTGGTGACGTGCTTAGGAATCACATGGGCTGTCACAGTGGGGCTCACAGACTAGCAAGATGTCTGATTCAAGCCTGTCAAAGGTCTTTCTCCGGTAAACAGAAGCAGAGGAGGCAGACAACAATTTGAATCATCTGGTGCCTGGACTCCTCTTGTGTGAACTCTTTTGAGTAAGGTAGAGATGAGAAGGATCTATAAGAACTTCACAAAGTTGGAACAAATGGTTGGTGACCATTTATATTTATGAAACAGGACCTTCATGCATCCCTGCCTCCCTCCTGCTATATTGTGTTGTTAAGGTGGTTGAAGTGTGTGTACATGCATGCATGTATGTATGCATGTGTGCATGTTACTTTCTTAATGGCCTGAGCTGCTATTCTGCATCCAGAGATGGGAAACAGCACATCACAGGTAGTACTGCTGAAACATTTTCAGCTCATTTGTAAATCCATCTCCTGGAGCAGATAGAGACACAGAATTACCATCTCATAAATGTTCCAACGCACCTCAGTGCAGGGTTGGGATGTGCACAAAAGGTGGGCCGTATCTCCATATAAATGATCTCTGGGAAAAACTAGCAGTTGCTTCCCTCATCGTGGAGTCTTCCTCTAATTAGTCCATTTTACAAGTTAGCAAACTGAGGTGCAATGAGATCAAACTGAATATCAACCTAGTTAGAAAAGAGACTGGAGAGGTTTAGGGGAAACTGAGCAATGTCTGGTCCTCAGGTCAAACTGGAAAAGGTAAGTCTTTGGTACTATGAGAGAGAGAGAGAGAGAGAGAGAGAGAGAGAGAGAGACAGACAGACAGACAGACAGACAGACACAGACACAGACAGACAGAGACAGACAGACAGACAGACAGACATTCAAATCTTAGCTCCCTTTGGCACACTGTTTATTTCCTCTAAATCTTGGTTTCTTCTTCGTGCAATGAGGACCGTGAATAGTTAATTTTCATCTTTTTAAAGGATGCATACTGAAGACCAATTATGCACCAAAATCTAAGACCATAAGAATTAAGTAGTGTTGCAGTGTTGACCAAAATGCTAGACAGGTGATAGATAGATGCCCAGTAAAGGTTCTCTCTCCTCTCAGGACTTACAGCTCTGGCTGACCTTTCTCCAGGGTCGACTCTGCCTCCCCCACTCTCAGAATGAACTGGCACTGGAGAACTTTCTGACTGACGTTATTGCCTGTGTTCCTCTCTACCCCCGCACCCCCAGCTCTCTTCCCTCAGGGCTTTTGGGACTAGAATACCCCACTAACTCTGACAGATGATCTTCGAGGGGAGAGAAGTCTGTGACACTCCCGGCCCTAAGTGACAGCCCAAGGATATTCAAAATGATCTTGCTCATGCTAGATGAAGGCGACTTGTCAAAGGGGGACAGATTGTCTTCAGCATCAGCTCCAGGGAAGCTTGACAAGTGAACCAGCTACCTTACCCATTCTAGGACTAGCCTGTGGCTTCCCGAAAATGTGACAAAGATGTCAGGGTCATGGGGAGACAAACGTCTGAGAAACAGGTGACCTGGGAAGGAGGGTCAAGCAGACGTAGGGGGACTCAGTCAGTAGACTTCAAACTCTCGATGCTCACAAGTGTGCACTCCCTCGTTTTTGCTCTGAGTACCTTCTCTGCTGTGGCCCCAAGGATGACCCTAGGTCTTCTCTTCTACCCCTTCCACGCAACAGCATCCATGTCTGGCTCCCGTTAGCGCTCTGCTTCTCTTCCCATCACAGAGACAAATGCAGGGAAATATAACAACATAATCCTCTCCACACCACTCAGTCCCCAAAGGTCCTTATTCAGAATTCTCCATTTATCTGGTCATTAGATCTAATTAAATCCATCCAACTTAGAGCACCGATGAGTGGCACCACTTTCTCTCACCAATTAAAATAGAGGAGATTAAAGAATGCCCCCGACACTTTGTCCTTGTGAGGGTGGTGGCGTGGGAAGAGGCAGGGGAGGAACACAGAAGACTGCCCTTTATCTCTGAAAGCAGCGTTGATGTCATGTGGGCTCCTGCCAGGAAAATGTACCCTTCATGTGGCTTTTCCAGCTGTGCCCACAAACATGCAGTAAGTAGTCTGTTGTCTCCTTCCAGAAATATCTTTTTCCAAAGGTGGTTTAAAGAGATTAAACAAGGGATGTCTATGAGTAGTAATATAAGGGAAAAAAGAACTTGAACAAAAAAAGAAGGTAACAGATACATTAATCCAAAATACTGTCGTAAACATTTATTCTAGTTAACACAAAATCGGATTGGAGCTTCCTAGTAGTTAAGGCAAAAAGAGCAATATAGCATATGACCATAACTGTAATCGTTTTGAAGGGGCCAAATTCACTTTCTTATGTCTTCTACTCTTAAGGGATGGAAGAAAATTCTGGCTCTAAGTTCGGAAAGGAATTTCTCCAGTGGCGCTTGCATCAGAGATGTCTGGTGAAGACAATGCCTTCAGTCAGAACTATTGTTTAAGTCCACTGTCTTACATCTGGTAGGCTAGATGCTGAGTATCTGGGGGTATGGGAGGAATACTTCCATTTCTGAAGGATTACTTTGCCTATATAGGGTTCAAATTGCGACCATGGTGGTATCAGTTATCAGGACAGTACTCAGGCAAATAGCCTATTAGCATCAAGCTGGAAGGAGAGGAAAGTTGTAGACTCCTACAAACCTGGTTCCCATAGGTGCTCACTCACCTGCCCCACATGGTTGGCTTCATGTCAGTCATCAGACACAGGGCTTTCTCCTCCGAGGAGCACAGGTATGGCTCCAGCACACTCTAGAGAATCAGCTCAGTGCAAACCTGTCCCTTTTTTGGAATCGCTCTTCCACACTGTAGGGTCTTATTTGGGAAGCTATGCATGGAGACATTCTCCTAGACCTTCCATAGTAAAATAACATAGCATTGGAAAGGTGTGAGGACAGCAGGGAATGGGGGGCAGAGGAAGTGGAGAGGTAGCCTCAGTTTACTAATCCCAGAGAAGAAAAGGAGTCAGGCTCCCTCTCAACACAGCTCTCCTCCACCGAACCCCCCGAAAATTTCCTGAGTGCAGGATGACCATGTCAGTTCTTGCCCCCTACTCCTACAAAAGAGTGGCTTGGATTCCTGGTCAAGCTCCTACTCTGTGTACCCCAATCTATCCTGAGCGCCCAAGCCCTTCTGCTGGGTTTCTGCAGTCACAGACTCACTCGAGCAGCTGTGTCTTTAAGATACACCCAGTCAAGAGCTCCCCTTTGCCTTTGACTCAACACAGACCTC
This sequence comes from Peromyscus leucopus, assembly GCF_004664715.2. Lineage (NCBI taxonomy): Eukaryota > Metazoa > Chordata > Mammalia > Rodentia > Cricetidae > Peromyscus > Peromyscus leucopus. Next base: position 25,083,966 of record NC_051069.1, on the reverse strand, counting down.
CTTCAAGGGTCCTCCTAAAGAATGATCCCAATCCCTTCTGGTGGTCTTACCTCCAAAACTTGACCACCTCCTGCCTCCTGACAGGGCTCCTTCCCCAGAATCCTAGATTTTCCTCTGCACTTTAAGGCAAGTTCTCCACTCATCTCTGAAATCACCAGGTGTGATGGTTCTTTGTGTAGGTTTGTTTGCCTGGGACATGGGATACCCAGACATTTAACTGAACAAGGCTATGGGAGCATGTCTGTGGCCAGGATTATGGATGAGATTGGCATTTGAATAAGTTGTCCTCACCAAGGTGTCATCTAATTGGATGGGAGTCTGCATGAAGCAACAGTTTAGAGGGAGGGATAATTTGTTCCCTCTGCTTGACCACTTGAATCAGGATATTTTTTATTTTTCTCCTGCCTGGGGCTAAGGCTTACAGCCTTGGTTGGCTCTGTGGTTCTTAGACCTTGGGATTAAGGCCCCACTACAATACCAGCTTCTCTGAGTCTCCAGTTTAGAACTCAGACCATTGGAATTCTCAGCCTCCATAACTTTGTGAGATGAGTCCTTATAATACAATGTCCCTCACTGGCCCCAATGTCTCTGAAATACACCAAGCCCTTGCCTCAGCTGCCCTTAAAACTGTCCTGATCGAACCCAGAAAGCCCAGAAGTTTCTCCCCTCGTGGGCCAGACCCTGCTGAGGCCAAGCTCTTGCTGTGCCAGAGTGTGTTTCTGATTGCAAGTTGGGCTCTTGTCCTGCCATCCATTCATAGCTACCAAAACAAGAAGGAAGCAAAGCCCAGTGGAAATACAGGGAGAGAGAACTGTCAAAAGATCCCTCGGTATTATATGACAAGTGTCCACTCCTTTCCAGCTGGACCTTGGAATCTTCCTGGGCACAGTGGCTCTTCCCCATGACGTCAGTGGAGAAATGGGAAAGCTGGACAGAGCAAGAAGAGGACAAAACAGACTTCATGTATCAGTTACAGAGAGAACAATGGTTTGGCAGTTGAGCCTGTGAGTCTTAAGAGACAGTTCCTTGAATTCTTGGGTTTTGTTAATAAACTGGGACCCGCGGATTATTTGTGAGGACTTAGTGGGATGACAGGCGTGAAGCACGGATCTCCTCACATGGGAGGATGTTCTTGAAGTTCAGCCCACTTTCCTCCTCTTACTCTTCTCTGGTCTCTTCCTTTTCTCCATTCCTAGTCTCTGCCCTCATCCTCCAAGGCTCGGAGAGAAACAGGCACTCCCAGCAGCAGTAGGAGACTCAGCCCCACAGGGGGCGCTCTAAGATCAGGAAAAGGACCTTGGGGAACCCAGTGTGTAGCTGGGAGGATTGTGAGCAGGTACCAATGGCTGGACATTTAAAAAAAAAAAAACAAAAAAAAAAAAAAAAAGATGACTTTTATGAAATCTTTGCCTTGATACGCTATCAATTTTCCCAGATGCCTTTTCAATATCTGCCTACAGAACTGTAAGAAATTATGGTAAGTCCTACAGCTGGGGGGTGAGGATGTGGCAGACATCTGTGGCTTGGATGAGAGAAGCTCAAGGCATGCTCCTGGTAAGGTCTACTCCAGGAGGCTGCCAAGCTGCAAGCCTTCCCAATGCTGGAGCGGGGGAGAGCTGCCTAGCCGAGAACTGTCTGTATCTGGCACCTGTCTCTCCCGTCCCCCTGGGATGTACCCCAAGCAGGGCACAGATCCAGGCTGCAGACTCTCAGACAGCATAGGCCTTCCTCTACTAGACAGATTTGGGGGTCTCAAGACGGGGTGAGGAGAGAAAGAGGGATGGAAGCATGGGCCAGCGAATGTGCTAGGTGACATGATTTCTGTAAGACAGAATTTACATGGACCTGCACACCACAGAGCTTCCCGTGCCTCCAGAGGGCTGGAGAGCACAGGCCGCATTTCACTTATAACCTGTTGGGATGTGCAGGGCAGCCTGAGCACACCCCCCGCTGAGTCTGGGACAGCTTTGTTCCTGGTGAGAGAGCTGACTGTGTCTGGCATGCGACTGACCCCACCCGTTTACAGGAAACAGCGAGTGGAGGAAGACGCACATCTGCGATGAACCCAAAGCATCTCCCTGTCTCCATGGGAGGACAAGAGGCAGCTCAGGAGAGTGTGCAATTAGACTGCTTCGGCAGGGACCTCGGGAGGGCGAGGCACCTGGACAGCAGGGTCACTGATAGGGCTAGCATCTTAAGACCTCTTGTGTCACAGCCCCCTCCAGAGGCCTGGTGGAGCTCGAAGGAACAGGGGCCTGTGTTCCGGCAACCTGTGGGGCTGTTAACTTCACAGTGCTTGTCATCGCGTGCATTTTGTCCACCTGCCAAACCCATTTCCACAGTGCACCCGGGAGTGGGAGGCTTCGAGGCTCACATCTGTGGCTGATAACACACGGCCTTGTGGGAATCAGGGAGCTAAGAGGCTTTGCTTTGCTGTTTTGGAGAGACCTCTGGCTCAAGGCTCCGCACTACGAGGGCAGCAGATACTGTCAATTACAAACCTGTCCTTCAAACCCTGGGGCTCAGTGTGCCTGCTTCTGTCAGCCATGCATGTTCGCACAAGCTGGGGACACGCTTCTGTGCGGGAGCCTGGCTCCCAGAGAGGCTCAAGGACCAAACTGTTCCTCCCTCCCTCCCTCCCTCCCTCCTTCCCTCTATTTTCTTTTCTTCTTTTTTTATGTTTCTGGGGGCTTGGGAGATGGCTAAGTAGATAAACTGAGAGTTTATATGGCTGGGAAAGCATGGGAATGTGAGTTGTATCCCCTGGAACCCACCTAAAAGCCTGGCATGGTGGTGCGTTCCTTTTATACCAGTGCGGTGAGGTGGAGACAGGGGGATGCTGGGGCTTGCTGGCCATCGTGTAGCCAAATAGAAGAACTCCAGGTTGGCAGACAGACCTTGTCTCAAAATAATAATAATAATAATAATAATAATAATAATAATAATAATGTGGAGAGCAATGGGGGATGACATCCTACACTCACGCTGGCCTCCACACAAATGCACACAGACATGCGTGTGTTCATATAAGGGCACACATATGCCCCCCCACAAAGACATGCATACACAGTAGCTCTGGGCAAACAATTCCATAAATACCACTGTGCTGACAAGTTAGAGACCATTCACAAATATAAACTGAAAGATAAAGCATTTGTATTTCTTTCCTGAATAATCATACTTACCAATGGGCTGTGTGTACCTGTTGGGCACTATACAACTTCTCAAATGTTGGACACTGTCTCTTTGCCTCCAATATTACATAGATTTTTTTTGGGTGGTACTTGCTTCTTATCATAGCCATCATAGAAAACACTTCAAAAAGCTATGGCTGGAGAGTCACAGCTGGTACCCTCTGGTCATTTCAACTCCAACTGATCCAGATCCACTAATTCAAGCCCCCCCCCCCCCCGCCAGCAACTGGGTATTGTGCATCCACTGTATGAGTAGAATGGGGAAGCTAGGCTGGGCCCTCTACCCACCATCTGTGTGGCTTTGGACAGAATCTGGCTTCAGTGCTTCGCATTCCACCTCTGTAAAGTGGGTTTAGTAAATGATGGCTTGTGCTGAGATTGAAACCCGGTTGTACGGAGCTCAGAATGTTTGCTGTGATTGAGTAAACACCCCTTTGAACAGGTGTGATGAAACAGTCACAGGCTCCGCTTCTACCTGGCTGATAGTCCAGGGAGAGATCCACATCGAGCAGGTATTTGGCCAAATGCTTAACAGGTTTCTATTTTAGTGTGTGTTTCAGAAATATATATATATGCCTGGTATTTCACGCTGGATAACTTAGAATTATTCCCAGAGCAGAAACATTTAAATCAGGTCTCTAAGGATGAGTAAAAGTGAAGGAAGCCAAGACCCACAGACCAAGGGGGTAACAGTGTCTCCAAAAAAAAAAAAAAATCTCATGAGGAAGAGATTTGAATAGTTTGGCTAATGCAAAAAAGAGAGGGGGAGGGAGAGAGAGAGAGAGAGAGAGAGAGAGAGAGAGAGAGAGAGAGAGAGAGAGAGAGAGAGAGAGAGAGAGAGAGAGAGAGAGATAGGGAAAAAACCATCCAGGGTCTTGGTAGCACTCATGGAGGAAACTTCAATAACTTCCAAGCATGGCGGGAAGCCTCTGATGGCTTTTGAGCAGAGGAATGACGTGATTTCGTTCATTTAAAACCTCACATTCCTGGGTGTGGCGGCACACAGCTTTACCTTCAGCACTTGGCACTGGGGGCAGGAGGATCTCTGTGCCTTCCAGGCCTGCCAGGACCATTACAGTGGGACTGTCTAAACAACCACGATAAAAGCCAGCCAGCCAGACAACCACCCTGGCTGCCAGGTGGAAACTGGGCTTCTAGGAACAAGGGAGAAAAATGAAGGACCAGGTAGGCTCCTACTTGTACGCTGGTCAAGGACCGGACAGAAGAGGGCAGGTTTGAGAGCTGGAAGCTAGAACATCTGGGATGGACTGATGATTGAGAGCGGAGAAACCAGGCAGATTCCCAGAAGTCTGCTAGCGCACTGTGCAGAAGGAAGTAGGGGGTGGTTCCCAGGAAAGGAATTAGGTAGGGGATGGGAGAGGTGGCTCAGTGGGTAGAGCGCCTGGCTTTCATCCCAACAGCTCATGTGTAAAGGGAAAATGCTCAGTGTGATGGTGTATGCTTACAGTTCCAGCGCTGGAGAGTGCAGAGGCGGCAGACCCCTGGGGCTGGCTTGTCTAGAGACCTAGCTGAATCGGTGAGCCCCGGATCCAGGACAGAGACCAAGTCTCAAAACCAGAGCAAAGACCTGGCCAGCCTAACTACAGTGACAGCAACATCAAAACCCCTAACTCGGCACAATACAGACAAGCCCCAAACAGGATGGACAGCTCCTTAGGAATGGCACCCGGCCCTGCTCTTCAGACAGCACAGGCACCTACACACATGTAACATGTGCACTTGTAGGGTGACAGCGAACACACACACACACACACACACACACACACACACACACACACACACACGTGCAAAGAACAAGCGACAGGTTCTCCGAAACCACTTTCTGCAAACACTTCTAACAAAATACGCTTTCTGCATTTCTCTTTTGAAATACCCAGGTAACTACCTTAGGCCTTCACTTTATTTTGCACGATGGTCAGAGCATCAGCGATAGGAGAAGAAGACCTTTACTGTGGCAAAGATTACCCTGTGGCACTCAAGTTCTCCCCTGACCCAAAGACTCACCTAGAAAACAGATTTCTCACTCTACTGTCCATGACCGAGCCAGACAGACTGTATCAGTAGCTTCTCCACCCTCTCTCCAGCCATCGTTCTGTCTTGTATTTAAGGGGGGAAAGTTAATTTGATATTAAGGTACATGGCAATTTCTTCCCCCTAATTAATGTGGAACCTTTCCACGGGACACTTTGAAGCGCCACTCAGTGGATATAAGAAACTTCTCATCCTCCGCCAGGGCTCTGTTGTTCCTTCATACTGCTCACTTCAGTCAGAAGAAAAAACTCTTTTGGATAGTGAAGGGAAGAGCATTTAACTTGGTCCAGTCCCGTCAGCCAGGAGCAGGGTGTGGGAAATCCGCTGGATCTGTCCTGAGCAGTGTGGGAGGCTGGGGCGGCCATTCAGGAAAGGGGTCTGTGGGCTGGAAGGTGGTCAAGTGAGTTGGAACTGGTGGTAACCAGGGTGCTGGGGCCAACTAGGATGCTGGGATACTTGTGTAGGAGGACTGTGGGCGCAGCAGCACCCACACACGTATGGGCTCATCTCCATGGGCTGGCTTTTTGCTCTGAGTGGATATCCTTGGTGGAAGGCGGTCTGTGGATGGTTTGTCCTTCGTCCTTCTAACTTCCCAGGGACGGTGCCTGGGCTTGGTGTGGACTCAGAAGCTGCCCTGGGAGTCCCAGAGCTGGGGCAGTGGCAATGAGCTAAGGAGAAAGTGAGGACGTGCATCAAGAGTGGCAGACGGAGGAGTCTAGACAGGAGACTGGCCACCCCTCACCTGAGCAGGCTTGTTGGGCTGGAGACACGCTTGGCTTTTCTAACTCTGCCGGCTCCTCTGATTTATTCTCTTCCTCCCTCCAACATTTCTTCTTTCTACTTCCTTTAAATGCCATCGAGGTGGGAAAAGAAAGAGAAAGGATCTTGTCCCCTCCTGCCCCGAACCAATTTCTTACAAAAACACTCTGGAGAGAAAGCAGAGGCCACTGGTTTTTAATCTGTGAATCTTATGGCAAGTGTTCTCCCTGTAGGTATCCACAGCCAGTGAAATACAACCTGTAACAGCCCCCGTGTGCCCAGCTCCTCCCCAGCACGGCGCCACCTGGCCATTGTGTCAGACACTTTAATTGGATTATTGTTGCTTTTCCACCTGTCTCAAGATGAAGGTTGTGGGAGACCAAGGTCTCTGGGAAGCCTGGGAGGTGGTAGAGGTGGAGGGAGGGAGCGCCTGCCATGGTCCCTTCTCTCCCACTGACTCTTCAACAGTGTAAGAGCTGCATTCTCAGGGAAGAGAGGCAGGGCAGGCACGGGCCCCAAC
>NC_051069.1:25063941-25076941 GCF_004664715.2 Peromyscus leucopus | reverse complement strand
GTCCAATTCAAGAGGGTCATCCAGACACCAAGACATTATGTACAACTCTGGGTCTAAAGGGGAAGTTTTTTCTTGGCAAGAAATAGTTCTAATATATTCCACTCCAAGATTTCTACAAACATCAGTATAAGAAAACAAATTCAGAGACTGGAGAGATGGTTGAATGGTTAAGACCATTGGCTGTTCTTTCAGAGAACTCAGGTTCAGTTCCCAGCACCCACAGGATAGCTTACAGCCATTTCAAACTCCTGCCCGGGAGATCTGATGCCTTCTTCTGGCCTTCATGGGTATTGCACTCACATAGTATACAGACATACAAGCCAAACACCCACATGCGTAAAACAAAAAGGTTAAAAAGAAAGGGAGGGAGGAAGGAAGAAACTAGAATAACTGGGGAAACCAATCAGATAAAAGTCAGTTAAAAGTTAAGTTAAAGTAAGTACAACCAGCCTTCCACATCCATTGGTTCTCTCACTCTGGGTTCAACTAACCAATGATGACAAATTTTGAGACAAAAACTATATCTGTCCCAAACATGTGCAGACACTTTTTCTTGTGTTACTCTCTAAACCACAGAGCAGAACAATAGTATTAGTCACCTTCCTGTTGCTGTGATAGAGCATCATGACCAAGAGCAACTCAAGTTTATTTTAGTTAGGGTTTCCGAGGAATAAGAGGCCATCATAGGAGGAAGGCATAGTGGCAGCAGCAGAAAGTTGAGAGAAAACATCCTCAACCACCAGTGCGGAGAACGCTCCAAGCCAGCCTCAAGTGACTGGCTTCCTCTAGCAAGGCTACAACTTCTCAACCTCCCCAATCAGTGCCTCCTCCGATAGGGGACCAATTATACAAATATCTGAGAGCATGGGAAATTCTCATTCAAACCACTACAACACCTATTTTCCTTAGTAATCCTTAGTGGGATCTACTAATATTACTTTTTTTAAAAGAGGAATTGATATCAAGACATTATGGAGATTAAATGAAATAATAAGAGTAAAAATGTTCAGTTATCCCAGTAGAAGGCAAAACAAAAACGGAAACGAGCAAAAACAACAAGACACAGCGGAGGGAAGGAAATGGAACTCAGAGAGCGGCTCTCAAGATCTCAAACTTCAATCCAAAAACAGGAATAGCCACCTGAGATCTGAACGACTTCACCCAGAAAGAGACAGACTTGTCCCTGAAAGAACCTGACAGAACAGTGACAAGAAAGAAAATGGATGCTTCTATTCCAAAGAACCCTGTGGGAATTGCTGTGCATCAGAGTTGTCAATATAGGCTCACATCTTCAAAATAGATCCACAGACTTCTATTTGTACCTATGCAAGTGTTTGTACATAGATGTGTCCCCAAGCTCTGGTTTCTGAGCTGCTTTACAATAACAATGCTCAGTGCCCAGACCTTTATTTCTAAACTCTCAATAAAGAAAATCAGAGTTCCTGGGAGAAGCATTTGATTGACTCCAGAACTTTGAGATGGGACATGGTAAGAGCCTGGAATGCCTTACAAGGCTTAGGAATTACTTAAAAACAAACAAACAACAACAAAACAAAACAAAGCAAGAATTAGAGGTCAGGCCAAAAATGGCACAGAAGCCTAACCCGAGAGAATCCCAAGTTATTAAAGCTGAAACAGTTCAAGTCACAAAGGGAGGGGGCATTGGTTTTAGAAACAGCCAAAATGCTTTTGAAAATCTGATACAGATAAACAAACACACTGTAAGTGAGAACCGTGAAAGAGCTGTCTACTGCAGATGAATTCTAAGTGGCAGTAAGAAGAAAGAACGTGCAGAACGGCAGGGTGGTAATAATGGCTGTGGTTAAGATCTGAGGAATCTGGGGCTGGTTCGGCAGTTAAGAGCATGCACCACTCTTGAGGAAGACCTGGGTTTGGTTCCCAGAACCCATGTTAAGTAGTACTTTCTGTAACTCCAGCTCCAGGGAACCCAATACCCTTTTCAGGTTTCCATGGGCATTTGCCCTCCTAGGCACACATTCACACACAGGCACACAGACATGCACATAAACCTTTAAAAGAAGTGATCTTGATGGATCCTAAAATTAGTGAGTCAAAGTTTGAGAAGAAAGAAGAACATCTTTCTATCAACATATTTTTTGACTTTCAAAATGGAAAAATGTAATTTTACAGTGGAGAAAATCAACAGATCTTATCATGCCTAATGGATCAAGGCTAACATCACGAGAACTAAGACATATCTGGGGCTTCATGCATGCTGAATTGGGATGGCTATACCGCTTCTGTGATATTCTTGAGAAAAATATATTGCCTCAGCATACTCAGGGGGATTTGAGGTAGAATAAATTTAAGATGCATTCTACAAAACAGCTGATACCATCTTCCAAAATGTATGAGCAACCACTAGTATACCTCACTCTTAACATTTTTTTATTACATTTAATTTATGGAGGAGAGGGTATGTACCATGGTATGCCTATGTTGGCTAGAGGACAACTTACAGGAGTAAGTTCTCTTCCTTCCACCATGTGGGTCCTGGGTATCAAACTCAGGTCATCAGGTCTGGTGACAAGCCTCTTTACTTGTCACCCACTGATCCATCTTATGGGCCATCTTCTAAAATGTATGGTTATGGAAAATAATTATGACAAGTGACTGTCATAGAGTAAAGGAGAGGAAGGAAACATAACAACTATTAATAAATGCAAGGTGCAATCAGAGATGGGATTTGGGGATTGAAAAGAAACATTGGTGAAAAACTTAAGAAATCCAAATGAAGTTTGGAGTTTTGTTGATAGCCACTAATGCATTATTATATTTTCTTGATTTTACACATTGTTGTACAGATGATCATGCAGTTGTTACTGCTGTCTGAAACTGCCTGGAGGATGTGTGAGATCTCCAGGTACTAACTCTGCAACTTTTCTGTAACTCTTAAATTATTGCAATCATTTGGATGGTGATTGTCCCCCAAGGCACATTTGTTAAAGGTTTGGGCCCCAAGTTGGTGTGACTAGTAATTAATGAAGCCCTTGAGAGGTAGAGCCTTGGATTGTTACTGTTGTGACAAGAAATACTAACTTGAACAGGGTATATTGGGCTGGGGAAATGGTTCAGTGGTTAAAGAGTTTGTCATGCAAGTGTGAAAACCAGAGTTCAAATACCCAGGCTGCAAGTAAATGCCGGGCGGGCATGGTGGCACATCTGTAATTTCAGGCTCAGAAGGCAGATACAGGGAATCTCTAGAGCAAGCTCGCTAGCTAAAGTAGATCTGTCGGTGAGCCCTGTATTTGATCGAGACACCCTGCCTCAGTGAATAAGCTGGAAGAGCAATTGAGGAATACTGAAGACATCAACCTTGGTCCTCAAATGTGTGCCACATGCAAATGCACTTTCATGCATGCATTAAAAGAAAGGAAGAATAAAGACAGAAATATTTCCTTGGGCTCATGGTTTCAGGCCAAGGTTGGCTGCTTCCGTTGATCTGGGAGCAAGGATGTGGGAAGGTCATCACAGAGGCTAGACGGTGCAGCAGGGGAAGCTGCTTACCCCATGGTGGTCAGGAAACAGAAAGACAGACAGAGAGAGAAGGGGTCAGGGCCAGCTATACCTTTCAAACCTTGTCTCACTTCCCTACTTGCTCTAACCTTGATGACCCAAACCTTCTATTAAGAAGGTCACTGATCAGTGGACCAATCCACTGATGAAGGTAAAGCCCTCATGATCCAATTGTTTCCCCAAAGCCCACCGTCTGGCAACAAGCATTTAATCCAGGAGTTTGGTATTCAAATCCTAGCAGGCCTTGTAGGTCTATGAGCCATTGGAGGAATGTTCTTTAAGGAAGCAGTGAGACCCCGGGTTCTTCTTGTTGCTTCTTTGGTTTGCTGACCAGGAGGTGAGACATTCATCTGGTCACACACTCCCTGCCAATGCCATCTTGTACCCCCACCAGAGACCAAAAGTATGGTGATATTTTATTTTTGCTGAAATGTGATTTTATTTGTATGTTAATAAATAAAGTTGCCTGGGGGTCAGAGCTAACAGCAAGTCATAGCAGAAGTCTGGCAGTGGTAGCTCACACCCTTAATCGGATCACATGGCAGGCAGAGTCTGTGTGTTCAAGGACATAGCCAGCTTGGAGACACATGCCTTTAATCTTAATACCAACCATAGAGACCTGGAGGTCTGTATAGACAGGCAATGACGAGGAGGTCATGTGGTTGCGTTTACAACCAATGAGAAGGCAGAACAGAAAGTCAATAAAAAGACAGGCATACAGGAAGTAGGTCTCTTTCTCAGGGGAATGATGGCAGTGGCATCAGGTGGTAAGAAGGTGTTCTCAGCTTTTGGCTACTGCTCTCTGGTCTCTGGGCTTTTAACTTTGCATTTGGCTCTGTGTTTCTTATTTAATAAAGCCGTTTAGAATTACATCTACACAACAGCAAGGGCTTCTCCTGACCATCAACTAGACTCTCCTAAGCTTTAGTCCAAAGGACCCTTTTCTTTTTGTAAGCTAATTGTCTCAGGCATTTTGTAATACTGACAGAGAGCTGATTACTGCAGTCATTTGGATGTTAAAATATGTTAAGAATCTTATCAAATGGAGAAAAAAAAAAAAACAGCTCTCCACAAAGTGATCCAAGTTTTCATGTCATCTACCAAACAGTCCTCAAACATTTCATCATGTCCACATACACACACACTGGTGTTGCCATCTGTATCATCCCAAATTACCATCAATTCGTGGATATAATCCCACGACTTTAAGCTTTTCATTCTGTTTCGTCTATATTCTATTTTCCACCAATAAGTGTCACATAACTGGGTTTTGTTTCATTATTTTTAAAGCATGACATTTTGTTTTGGGAGTTAAACCTAGGCTCTCATAAATGCTAGGCAAGCATTCTACCATTGAGCTATGTCCTTAGCCTTATAAAAAGAAAATATAGCCCAGACTGGCATCAAACTCATATTTCCAAGGTTGGCTCTCAATTCCTGATCATTCTGCCTCCACTTCCTGAGTGCTGGGGTTACAGGCATATACCCCAATACCTGGCTCTGGATATCTTATCTTCTAAGATAAAGTATTTTTTTTTATAAAAAAGATTTATTTTTATTTTTTTAATTCATATGTGCCTGTAACTTCAGCACTGGCAGTTGAGGGTGGGAGACAGGAGGAGGATTCTGGGAGCTTACTGGCCGTTCAGTCTAACTGGAATAACGAACTCCATGTTCAGTTAGAAATTGTCTCAAAAAAAAGTGAGTTGAAGAATGAGAGAGGAAGACAGGTAACGTGAACCTGTGGCCTTCATACACCATGCACAAGTCTATGCACGTAGACATCCAACACACACACACACACACACACACACACACACAGAGAGAGAGAGAGAGAGAGAGAGAGAGAGAGAGAGAGATATCTAACAGTGTCCTCACTAGAGCATCGACTGCTACCTTATCACAAAAAGGTGGACACAATTCACATAATCATTCAGCACCAACTATGGTGGCACCAGTCACTATCGACAACCCCTGAAAGTAGAGGAGAAAACCCCTGGTGCAAATGAATGAGTCATATCTAAACTCTATTCCCTTATCATTACCCATGAGGACACTACTGTCATTTTGTTTGAGATGATACTTTATCGTATGGACACTCTCATGCATTTGGGGATGTTCATCTTTCTTTGCTTCTTGCTCTACATGCCCTAAGATTCCCACACAGATAACCAGATCTCACCTTTGCTGAGAACCTGTAGTCTAGATGATGAGATCTCAGGAGGAAACAACCTTTAATAAAACTGTTTTGGTAGAAGGTGGAAGTGATATTTGAGATAATTATGAGTGAGAGAGAATGGGAATGGAAGAAGATGAAAGATCCAAACAGAAGTTCTTAACACTAAAGAATCCTTTCAGATCCATAAATTCACTACCAAGGCACAAGCTAAGGCTTGGGGTTTGTACTATTCCCTTTCAGAGACATTACCACGAAAATAGTAGAAAATCTAATGCTGGGTGTGACCTATGGGTGTATGTGTGGCAATACAAACTCTGAGAACACAATCTCTGTGTAAGAAAGGGAAAGATAATAGACCAAGCCTGAGCATCATCACAGAGTGATGAGGCAGAAACAGAAAATGTAAAGCAGAAACAGGAGTTTAGAGGGAAAAACTGGTAGAGGAGTCTTAATCTGGAAGTCAATTAGGGAGCTAGAAGTTCAGATTAAAGAGCTCTTCAAGAACCCAATGAGAGTAGAATTGAGAAAATATGGAAGGTCAGCTGAAAGGTATATAATAGAGGAATAAAAACATCAGTATCTACATATCTATACTTTTAAAAGATAATTTATTTATATTTTTGGTATATCTGTTTGCCTTCATATATGTATGTGCACCCTGTAAGTACAGTACCTCAGATGCCAGAAGATGGATCTGTTTGAACTAGGCTATTGACAATAATAAGTCACCATTGAATGCTAGGAATTAAACCCAGGTCCTCTACATGAGCTTTTAACAGCAGAGCCATTTCTCAGCATTCAATATCTATATTTAGTAGAAATCCCAGCAAAGTAAGGGGAAAAAAACTCAAAGGAACAGAGAGCAATTCATTATTTTCAAGTATATATGAGATGAAAAGTAGCTTACATACTGAGTCACAAAGGAAATCTGGACAACTTGCAAATTCCTCATTTAAATGTAAATAAGAATGAAAATGCAAAATATTTGACAATGGATAATAATGAAAGCACTTTATACTGAGCCTTGTACATACCACCAAATTATATCAGGAAAGAAATAGATATATGTAAATTCTGTTATAAGTAGCAATGAGAAAAAGATTCAATGGTGCTGGCTTTGGCAGCACGTATACTAAACTGGAATGAGCAGGAGATTTGCATGCTCCATGCAAGGAAAAAAGACTAAATAAAACTAGTTACCCAAGTCAAGGTTGGAAAACAACACAGTGAACCTGGGAAGAATGGAAATCAGGAGGTCGTGACTAGGACAAGATACTAATAGCAGATAAAATGATAAGAAACAATGAAATGGTCAATAGAATAAAAGCTGATTCTCAGAGAAAGAAGGAAAAAGATGAGCAATTCTGAAGTAAAATTGAAAATCAAACAATTATACAGGTAATTGGGAGTGTAACAAAAGGTCTACCACATCTGACGTAGGAAGATTATTGTTTTAGTCATGAGAGAAAATTGGAATAGCTTCATGTTAACAATTTGCAAAGTTTGACACGGAGGATATATTTTTGAGGCATATCACTGCAAAACTAATCAGAGGAGAAAATAAAAAGACCAAATTAAAAAAAAAACAACACACAAACCACGACAGATAATGAATCTGTGTGTGGCAAGCTCCTTCAGAGTGCACATGGAAGAGAGGACAAGTGACTTCTACAATGGAGAAATCTGGGCACCCTTCAGCCAGGTGATAAACCTTGGAATTGAGGGGGCAGAAAGATGTGGGAGCTAGCAGGAAATGGGGGAAGGGCCTCTCACTCTGGAGCTATTGAGTCTCTTTTCATAATGTGTCAAGGCTTTTAAAATGTGTTGAATTTTTAATTTTTATTTTATTTACACATACATTATCTTTTCTTTTTTTCCTTATAGGTCCTTTGCATTCTGGCTCCACTTCAGTGTTTTTATGGGATTCCTGAGTGTGCAAACAAGTGGGTCTCTGTGCTCTGTGTGAGTCTTGTGCCTCTCTTAGCCCTTTCCCTTCTGTTGGTTTTTTTGTCTTATTCCAGTGTGTTAGTTTATCTTTTAATTTTTGTATTATTATCCTTTAGAAGCCTGTTGTTTTCTAATGAGAGACAGGAAGGATGGATCTGGATGGGTGGGGAGGTGGGAGGAACTGGGAGGAGTAGAGGAGAGGGAAACCGTGATCAGAATATATTGTGTGAGAAAAAGTGTTTTAAATTAAAAAAAAAAAAAAAGAATTTCAGCATGACAAACACAATCTGCTGCAAGGTCACACAGAGTCAATCTACCTTTTGTAAAGCAAGCTTTCACATGGGGACGTTTACAGTCAGCTATAAACCACACTCAAGGCCTAAGTTCCCGTGACCTTCAAGGAGGCCTTACCCCTTTCCCCATGGAAAACTTCAACTTGCTGGGAGTCTTTTTGAAAAAGACTATACACTTGGTTTACAGTGAAGACGTCGTTGCCCTCTTGTGTAGCTCTTGTTAGTTACTATATCTATAATCATATCCAACAAGGCACCCTATGATCTCACTGAGCAAAAAACAAGGGGAGACAAATCTCTTAAAACTCCTTCACAACACCGAAATCTTATATATGGCCATTCTTAAGACATTCAGGGAGTCTCTCTCTTGAGAAGTTCATACTCACACTCAGGTACACACTAAGCCCCTGTCTTTCTGTTAATAATCATGCTTGAATCTGTGTTGAAATCTTTTTGAAGGTTATTTTATTTTTAGTTATGTGCACCGTAGGCATCTCTGTTGGCATGTGCCCTCTGTGCTGTGCCCTCAGAGGGCAGAGGCTTCAGATCCCTGTGGAACCGGAGATACAGACAGTTGTGAGTCACCTGTCCTGGGTGCTAGGAATCAAACTAGGTTCCTCTGCAAGAGCAGTAAGTGCTCTCCACCCCTGAGCCATCTCTCCAGCCCCTGAATGTCTTTCTTTAAGAACTCCAACTCTGCTTCACACTGACTGAGTTCTTTCCTGCAGTAGAGTCGAGAATCCCATCTTCCTCCCAGTAGAGGTCTCTAGAGAGAATTCCTCAGCCTAGGGCTGTGTCTCCAGTTCCTGCTCTGGGTACCCCTGACAGGACAGTGATTTACCTCACATTAGGATGTGAGGAAAAGGGCACTTTGCTTCTCTCGCGTTCTTTCTCCGAGCCTTATAAATCCAGTCTAATGCAGAGAAGAGCACCAGACAAATCCCTCTTGAGGGACAGCCCTCATAAAATGCCTGACCAACCCTTTTCAAAAGAAGTCATCAAAGGGGAGGGGAAGCCTGCAGGGTGCTCTTCCCCTTCTCTGCTTCTCGGCCACCGTAATGTGAACTGCTGTGCTCTGCCACACTCTCTCTGCCACGATGGACCCGAACCTCTAAAACTACGAGCAGACACAAACCTTTTCTCATGGTGTCTCGGTCAGACATCTGCCACAGTGATGGAAACACATTTCAAAAGGACTCTCACTAGTGTTTCACACCATCGTTTGTTGCACTGAAGTTAAATATTTTAACCTAGCTAATTATCACCATTTCTTCATGTCCTCCTCCATGGCCCCAGTTCAAGAACTTGGTTAAAGTCTTTCTTGGGCAGAGAAGTGTGAATTCCAGAGCCACCAACAGCTGCTTGAGGCTTTCCCAAGCCATAAACCTGCAATTTTCTAGAATCTCCCCAGAAATCCTGTCTGCAGGGAAAGACTGGTGGCTCCTGGTTCCACCTTGTCAGACTGTGATTCTATTCAAGGTGTCTCCAGAGCCACCTTATGGACCGCTCATAGAGAGACAGGTAGAGGGAGGGTTTCTTAGCAACCTCTTGAGGTGTGTAACTTGAGTTGCCAAAATGGTATCTGTGGCTAATACCAAGACAATGAGTTACTCACTCCCTGGAAGAGCCTGTCTTATTTTCTCATACTTTCTCTTGGGAAGCACATACCGCCACTTGGATGGGTTTTCTCTTCTCTCAACCCTGAAGCCTATATTAAAATCCCTTCAATAACATTTCCAACTCTGCTCCACTCTGTCTCTTAGTCCTGAGATTCTTTTCAGTGTTGAAGCTATTTAGTTCTAGGTTGGCCTGGGCCAAGGTCCCTAAAAATCTAGGGGAGCCCCCCAGTGTGTGGCAGTGTGGAGCTGTATTTCTGTCCTCTGACAGCTGACAAGACTACCCAAAGTTCACACTTATTTCAAGAAAAACAAGGGCTCTATGCTTTCTTTTTCTTTCCTTTCTTTCATTTTTTTCTTTAACTATTCTATTTCTTCGTGTCTGCTGCTCTATTTAAGGCTGCTTATTTCTCCTTAAGCCAGTTTTGGCATTGTCTATTTTTTTTTAAAAGCTGACTTTTCTACTTGTTTAAAATTTGCTGGTTAATGTGTTTTATAATGTCCCAGTCCCCCTCCCCTTCCCACGCATGCTGTGTGTCCCTTCCTCCATCCCCACATCTTTCTCTTTCTCAATTAGTTAAGAGAATTTGATTTCATTTTTTTCAACGATTCTCATTTCAGCTTTGCCAACCACTTACCCCACCTCCTTGTACAAAGCACAGCTGGCCTTTGTCCCTGACTCCCAACACAGCACTCCTAAGGGTAAGACATGAGGATCGCGTGATATTCGTAGGGAACCGTTTGGTTATGCTTAAGTTTACACTAAAGACTGACCTAGTCCGGGCCCCAACGCTGCCAAAGATGGGATTATAAAATAAGAACATTCTGTCACACTCCAGGGGGAGGAAGAATAATGAAGACTAAATGATTAAAAACTCCCCAGCAGTGAAATGTGGGAGCAAACGGGTTGGTTAACGCCCTTACATTCTAGAAGAGTCACAGGAGTGTGGGTGACCCTCCTCCTCACCCCTCACCCCGTGTGTCCTTGCATTTGGTTGTTCATTTTTGCGTCACTGATGTAAAACCCTAATGGTAGCTAGGATGCTTACCTGAGGTCCTGAGCTGGCCGGTGAAACCATCCCAATGCGAAGCACCCCTCTCACTTCAAAGGGAGCAGGGACAGTGCATGCTGGAGCCAGCTAGGAGTGACGGCGACCCAGGGACGCAGATTCAGGTTGTCCGGAATACTGTGTTCCAATGTGGGAAAGGTTTCATAATGGGTTTTATATCTACAGAACGAGAGCAAGGCACAAATCAAAGTATTTTCCAATACCTCAGTGGGAAGGCTGGGTAGGAGCGGGACAGCGAAGCAACCAAACTCTGTTGCACTCCCAGATGCTCTCCGATGAGAAATTCTTAGTGTTGTTGATGGAAGCGAGTGGTCTGCTAAGTTAATATATTCCAGAGATTTTTTTTTAACCTGGCAATCAAAAGAGCATTAAGTCAGACACAGGTGGGCAGTGAGTGTCTATTAAGGGGACTTAAACTAGTCTAAGATTATCTTGGCTCTGATTGGCAATGTTCCAACTCGTCACAGTCACGGAATTCTAATCAGTCAATTGGCCTGGTAGACTCTTTAGACATATGCGTGCCTTGCCCCCCACGCTGCCCCCGGAAACTTCAGTTCACACTAACACAAAAGAGGGTTTGGATATCTCAGTGTCCAGCAGGTAGGTCAGACATGTTGGATGGCCTTGTGCATTTGCACCTGTGGTGAAAAGTGCTGGCGATCTTGTGACAGGGAGTCTTTACCTGAGGACAAGGCTGGGGTGGCGTGTCTATGCTGAGTGACTGTCAGAGCCACAATTCAGTGGCTCTCTTGTATGTCCACTTAGTGTCAGTGACCTCAGAGCTGTCTGGTAAATGACACACTTGGTGTCAGAAGAAAACCTGTACTCTTATCTGTTCCTTTTTGGAAATTTCTTGCTAACTGGTTGGGATTGTCTGTGTCCTGGTTCCTTTCTCCCCTGCCACTGTCTATTGATTCTTTCATTATTGACAAAGGGTCTCATGTATGGGTGGCTTGCCCATATGTCTGTGTACCACTTGCATGCAGTCCTGTGCAAGCCAGAAGACGGTGTCAGATCCTCTGAGAATGGAGTTAAAGATGACTGTGACCTGCAACGTGGGTGCTGGAAATCAAACCTATGTCCTCTGGAAGAGCAGCCAGTGCTCTTAACCACTGAGCCAACTCCCCAGAAGCTATTTAATTTTTAAAAGGATGTTCATTATTTTTTTTGAGGATTTCATTTGTGGGTACTATAATTACATCATTTGCACCTCTTTTTTTCTTCTCCAACTCCTCCTATGCCTCCCCTTTCCCTCTCCTATTCATGACCTCTTATTTTTGTTTTTACACACACACACACACACACACACACACACACACACACACACACAGCTGCTGAGTCCATTTAGCATTGCTCCTATGTGTATATGTTGATGATTTAGGATTGGATAACCTCTCTAGGGCCTTTTCCCTAAGAAGACTGATTCTTCTCCTCTGGCAGCCATTGATGAATTATCTGCTGCTCTTCATCTAGGGGCAGGGCCTTGTGAGATTTTTTCTCCATCCATACTGGCATGGTCTTGTTTAGGTGACCCTGTTTTGAGATGGAATCATTCTGGAAGTTAGCCTCACCCTGAAGCGAGGAAGCAAAGGGTATTCGGTAAAAGAACTGAGCTGCCGCAGCACACAAGATGGGAAGGAAGGCAGGTCAGGAACCTCTCCATGTCTGAGACGCTAGCTGTGACAGTGCATTCACACCTTTGCACTCTAGAAACCCTGTGCCTGGTCAATCAAAAGTGCCTCTTTAGCTTATCCTGTTCTGTTGGGGACAATCCAAGCCCTTTTGTTGGTGCGAATCAACCACTTTCCAGATGAAGCCTGAAATCATGGTAATTATGTAAAATTTGATTTTTTTTAAAAAAAGAAGTTCACTCTTGTAGTCCAAGGTGTCTTGGGACTTGTTATGTAGCCTAAGCGTGGCTCTAGTACACGAGGTTCCTCCTGCCACAGCCTCAAAGGGCCGAGATGATAGGTTTGACCCACTTTTCTTGGTTCTAAATTTTTAGTGTTTGAAAACATTGAGCAAACACAGAGGACAGTGAGGAGCAAATGCTGATAGGCCTCCTAATTAGATGTCTCCTAGTCTTTCGTAGTCACCTTTCTGTTGCATTAAAGAGACACCATGACCCAGGCAACTCTTATAAAGGAAAGCATTTAATTGGGAGCTTGCTTACAGTTTCAGAGGTTTAGTCCATTATTATCATGGTGGGGAGCATGATGGTACCTATGCGCTGGAGCATTGGCTGAGAGATTTACATCCGGATCCACATATAGGCTGAGAGACAGAGATACTGTGTATGGCATGGGCTTTTGAAACTTCAAAGCCCACATCTGGTGATAGACTTTTCTCCACCAAGCC
>NC_051069.1:24967230-25063441 GCF_004664715.2 Peromyscus leucopus | reverse complement strand
GTGTGTGTGTGTGTGCGTGTGTGCAACAATTCATTTCTGTCCAGCTGTCTCAGCATGGCAGACCTCATGATTGATTCCATTTTTAATTGAAATAGAATTACATCCCTTTCCCCATCTCTCTTTCATTCCTCCAGCCCCTCCCAGCTTCCCTCGCTCCAACCCCTCCTACATCTCCCCACTTCTCAAGTTGATGATCTTATTTTCTTTAACTATTATTCTTATATATGTCTGACCCATTTTTTTATGTGTACTTGGAAATGTCCTCTGAACACCTCAATTTATTTAAAGTTTGTATGGCTTCAGCCAGGATTTCTACTGGAGGAAATCAAGAAGTCACTGATTTTTTTCTAAATTGATTAGCTATGGATTTAAAAATAAAAAGAAAAATGATTATCAAATATGTGGTCATTCATAGATATCTCACTCGGTGAAGTTATGTGGGTGGCAGAAAATTGAGTGACAAAATTTGGTCCAGAAACTCGATTTCTACCCTAAACTCTAAAGGCGCTGCCAAGATGCAGGATGGCAGTTGTCCCTCAATAGCCTCATAAAGTGAATTAGATAGAGTTATTGATCAATTTTGATGTTCCAGGACAATTTATATAGCACAAAGATGATGTGTTTCTTCAAAGTTGAAAATATACACTGTAAAAGTCTTGTTTTGAGAACCTTTTATTTTGGTTGACTTGTTGAACAATTGAAATATATTAAACAACTGCAAAATACTCATTCTTGTCAAGCTGAAACAGAATATTCCCCAGGATGGATCACATGTCGGGGCAGAAAACAAAGCTTAACAAATTCAAGTAGACTCAAATAGCATCAGGCGTGTGTGCCTTCTGAACACAGGGTGTTAGACTAGAAAATCAGGCAGGAAACTCAGGAGTTCCCAAACACACTGAAATGGTACAACACCAAAGGGCCAGTCAACGAGTCTAAATGGAAATTAAGGCTCATCCTACAAGACAGACAAAAATGGACACAATATCCTGAAACTTATGAGCATAAAAACGGGTTTTAAAAGGAACATTTGCATTATACCGCCAACCCTTTGTGTGTGTGTGGGGGGGGAATCAGGTCTCAGACAACCTAACTTCACAGTCAAAGCAGTAAAAGAAGGGCAGGCAAACCCAGAGGCAGCAGAAGAGAGCAGATGGCACCAGGGCAGGAGGAAGTGAGATGGAGGACAGGGAACAGCAGAAAAGGTGGAAGCTGCTGATGGTGTTTGCAAGAGAATCAAACTTTTGCTGGACTGATGCGGGGGAGGGGTGACTGAAACACAGTCATAAATGAAAGCGAGAGCATGGCACCCCAGGCTGCAGGATTTTAAGGGATCGCCAGAGGCCACTGAGGACCAAGTATAGACTCACAACTATATCCCAACAAGTTAGGGAACAAAAGGAAATGGTAAAGTCCTGGAAACATGCTGTAGTCATGACAGCATCATGAAAAAAAAAAAAAAAAAAATTCTAGTGGACCAATAATGAGTGAGGAGACTGAATCAATAATTAAAGATCCTTCCAATAAAGAAATCTAGGGGCCAAGGAGATAGATCGGTTGGTAAGAGTTTGCTTCACAAAGTGGGGACTGGAGTTTAGTTTCCAGCTCCCACATAAAAAGCTGGTGTGGTAGTCATGTGAACACCGGGAAGACAGAGGCAGTTGGATTCTGGGACCCACTGGCCAGCCAGTATGGCCTAATTGGTGAGTGGCAGGTCAATGAGATCCCTGCCTCAAAGCATGTGGATGATGTTCTTAAAGATGTCACCTGAAGTGGTCCTCTGGCCCTCAAAACATATGTATGCATTTCTAGTTTCATTTCTGTTACTATGATAAATAGTGAAAAAAATGCAACTTAGGGGGAAAAGGGACTTACTTCTATTGGTGAAATTATTAAGGCCACTCCACATAGTTAAAAGGGAGGTTTATTTTGTGGGGTAACTTACAACTAAAGGGATAGGCTACAGGGTCTGGGAAAGGTGTGGCACAGTCTGGTGGTGTTCTCTGGAGAACTCTGCTCCATCTACTCCAGCGTCCAGGGTCAGGAACCAAGAGAGCCAGCGCATCCAGATCTCGGTCTTCAGGGTCCTCTCTTGGCCCCACCTTGTAGGCGTGACAGTTACAGAAGCCTCAGTGGGGGTTGGAACTTCCAGATCAAAGCTGGAATGGCTACCCACTACATACTTCAGTTTATAATTTCAGGTTAACAGCCAATCATTGTGGGAAAGTCAAGGCCAGAGTTTTAAAAAAACAAACAACTAGTTTTATCACTTCCTTGTGTCAAGAGCAGAGAGAGATGAATTTTATAATGCTCAGTTGCCTTCTTTCTTGTGCTTAGTTTGATATCTCTATTCTTACATAGTTCAGGACCTTCTGCATAGGGAATGGCCATCCACAGTGGGCTGGATCTTCCTATGTTAATAAACTTAAGATAATCCCCATTGACAAGTCCACAGGTGAACCCAATATAGACAATTCTCACTGACACTTTTCTTCTAAGTGATTCTAGGTTGTGGCATGTTGACAATTATAGTTAACCACCAAGAGAATATTCCATATCTTGTATGAGGAGATACTTCATAGGAAGGAAACCCAGGAAGCACTGGAATAGTCAAGATTTAAAATCATTGTTAATTCCTTCTCCTCCTTTTGAAGTCAAACTAATCTTCATTTCTGTCAACTCTCTCAGCATGATCAACTTCACGATTGGAACAATTTTTAAATATTTTTAATTGAAATAGAATTATTTCACTTTTCCACCTCCCTGTCCTCTCTCCAGCCTCTCCCATGGACCCTCCCTGAACCCCTCCCATATATCCCAACTCTCAAGTTGATAGACTTTTTTCTTTGATTATAGTTATACACGTGTGTATATGTACATGTATTTACATAGATACATATACATCTCACATCTACAGTCTGCTGAGTCTATGTTTGTTGCTAATGTGCTGGTTTCAAGGCTGGCCATTCCACAATGGGCAACCATTAATGGAGTTAATCCCTGGGGAGGTTACTTCTCCCAGTAGACAGTAGTTGCCTGTAGGGACCCTATGAAATTCCCCCCCACTTCCATGTTAACATGTTCATTGATATTTATCATCATTCTGTTCTTGTTGATGTAGACATTTCTAGGAGAAGCTGTTTCACCACAGACTTTTCTGGTATTCTGGCTCTTACAGTCTTTCCACCCCCTCTTATGTGACGTTGTCTGAGGCAGGGATGCAGGTGCTGTGATTGGATGTTAGCCCCAGGCTCCCCCACAGACTGGTGATCTCTGTGCTGTGTCCCGTTGTGGTTTTCTGTGATGGTCTCTGCTACGTCTAGGCAGAAAAAGTGGACCTTGAGCACACAATTTTTAAATCTCCTGCAAGTGCCTCTCATTGTTGCTCTGTTTTAGTGCAGCATCTTAAGGGCTAATTCTAGCCGATGAGTGGATCCTGGTTGCCATGACAGTTTACCAGTGTGAAGTTAGGGGAAGAGAGGGTAGCAAGCTGGTTCCAGAAGATGACCCTGCAGTTACAGAGGCAAGCTGCTTTATTCAGACCTCCCAACTACCTTATTGTCAGGGACAAGGACAGAATCTCTAGTTAGTGGAAAAATGCAGATCCCCAATAAGACAGGGAACTAGATCATCTTACAGTCAGGTTGCCTAGCAACAGGACATTGAGTCAGAGCCCTTGACCCTTTCACCCTGTAAACATCCTATACAAACATCCTGTTAGCTTGCCCCACCTTATGCAGATGACAGCTTCTTGCACCCCCCACCCTGCAGGAACTATATAAACCCTTCTGGAAGAAAATAAAGTTGCACCTTGATCAGAATCCAGACTTGGTGTCTTTCCTTTGTGTCTCCTGTCCCTACATTCCCTCCTTAGGGTGGTCGAGAACCTGTTGTAGCCCTGCAGGTGGGGCACCTTATTTCTTGTTCGTTACCTTCTTCTGATACACTGAACTACAGTCACCAAGCTGGCCTGAACATCATGTGTTTTAGAAACCAGAAGATCTCAATAAATGGCAAAGATTATTGGCTAAAGGTCTACCATTACTAACAGAAACATGTCTTGGACTGTTTGAGATACTCTAATGGAGTACAATGGACAACAGCAGAAGTTTATTTGCATCTTGTTCTGGAAACTTGAAATTGGAAGTTCAGGGGTCACATATGGTGAGCACCTTCCTGCTAGCTCATATGAAAGTGAAAGCAATCATATCACAAGCATGGACGAGAGACCACATGGGACGAATACCTTTAAAGGGTAACCGACCTCCTCAATAATGACAAGCAATTGTTTTGACCATCTGTTCATTGTTTGTCTTTGGTTTGTTGTTTGAAACAGGGTTTCATGTAGCCCAGGCTGGCCTTGAGCTGGCCATATAACTGAGCATGACCTTGAACTTCTACTCTTCCTTCTTCCACTCCTAAGTTGTGGTAGTCCAGGCACAAACCACCGTGCTGACTGTCTGCATTGCAGAGAGTGAACCCTGGGCTGTGTGCGAGCGAAGTCGAGCTGCCTCCCTCACATTCTGCTGAAGACAGAGCTCTGCTGATTGTCTCTTAGATGTCCCATCCCTTACCACTGCTGCACTATGGCCTGAGTTTTCGAATAAGAACTCCAGAGGACATAGTCAATCCACAACAATAACATTTCATCAACAGCAATAGAATTACTCTCAGAAAAAAAGATATTTTTGTACATTCTTCATTCTATAGTTTAACACTTCCACTATGATGTCATTTTTAATACAATCAGTTGGTATAAATACCAATTTTAGCTTACATGTTTTTACTTCAAACTGTTAAACATCTTTAATTCCCAGAAATTAAGACTAGTCATTATCTGTGTGCCCATCACCCAGATTTTGAGATGGCAAGTTTAATATAACATTATATTATATATGTGTGTATGTGTACTATGGTATAGCTCAGTTGTAGAGTGTTTCTTACATGCAGAACACTGTTGAATCGCCAGCCTCATAAAAGTAGACATACATACAGACAGATGTTGCTTTGTGTTTTTAATATCTGTTATATTTAAGCATATTTAGCATTACATGTATCTGTTTTATGCTTTTTTACATCTGTTGACTTCAATACAAACAGACCTAACTAATTCTGTTCATTTTTGTGTTGTGTTCAATGCCTGTCTTTATCCAATCCTGTATTGGGTGGACACTGAATTTTCACCAATCTTTCATTGTCATAAGTACTGTTACCCGTGACAGCATCTTCAGGGTTTTAGATGTCTTAGATACTGTCACATTTTCCCAACACAAAGTCCTTGTATCAATTAGCTAGGCCCAGCAGTGATCTGCCAAGGCTCCCACCCTCCCACTCCCCCACCCTCCTCCTCAGCAGTTCTCATCTCTTTCTTGATGGGTTCTGTTGACTGGAGGCTTCTCCCATCTCATAAATTATGAGTTGTACCACATTCTTGTCTTGTTGCATCTTAGCTTTAAAACCTCCCTTTGAGGAGACTTTCAGTGTAAAATGAATGGATTAGAAGCTTCCCTGTGTTTCCAAGTAAAGACAAGTGAAGATTAAAAACCAATAGACTCCATTTCTTTCATGAGAAAGAACCAAAGGAAAAAAGAAAATAAGACTAAGTGGGATGGTCTCAAAGAAGCACCAGGAGTCGCTGCCCATCCGTCACATGTGAGGCTGCTGCTGAGGCTGGTGCCGAGCCTGGCCAGAGCCAGCAGTAGCTGTCAGGCTGCGTTCTCTCTCTCATATTGACACCATGAGGACAATGACCTAGAGAGAGACAGACTGGACTGCAGACATGCAAACCCGGGGCTGGATGTGTTAAGTGTGCTGGAGCACAGCAGACTGTGGAGTGCTGGGCAGAGTGGACTTAGAGCCTGGGTCTAAGGTGCTCCCTGGAGGTCCTGGATGAAGTTGATACCTGCATGAGCAGGACAGGAACGTGAAAGGTACACTGTTTGTGTGGCACGTTGCCTGGGAGGAGTAAGAGCAGAAAGTGAAAGTCTCAAACTGCCTCTCAACAGGAAGACATAGTAACTTGTTTGTGGGATGTTTCACCCTGCCTTCAGGGACAGAGATTGCTACAAAAGAAAGGGGTGGGGTATTATATCACCTGGACCAGGACAGAAAGGAATAGGGATACAATATCTTCAATTTCATTTATTTTCTTATTATTTTATATATCATTTGCTGGTTTGTTCGTTTGAGACAGGGTCTCTGTGTAGCCCCAGATGGCCTGGAACTCATTACGTAGACCAGGCTGATTTTTGAACTCACAGCCTGCCTTGGCCCCCACAGTGCTAGGATTAAAGGCACATACCACCATTCCCAGCTTGAGACAAGATTTTGATAACTGATCCAGTCTGGCTTTGAATTCACTCTGTAGAGCAAGCTGGTCTTGAACTCAGAGAGATCAGCCTGCTTTTGCTCCCCAAGTGCTAGGATTAAGTACATGTACCACCATGCCTGACATGTTTTATATAATTTTCAGTTATACCTCTATGCTTTAATAGTTGTTTTAGATCCAATTTCACTGAGGGATGAGCCACTTCTGTGGCTCTTTGCACATACTCACCTATATTTTCCTCTTATTTCTCACACTATTAAGCCATATGCTCTCTTTCTCACCCATACTTCACTTTTCCCAATTCTCCCTCAGTTCCCTTCTTAATTATTAATAATCTTAGCTCTAAAAGCCTATAAACTACACTTCCTCCAATCAATATCTTAGTGTTTCTGTCTCCAAACCTTATCAGGGACACAACAGAGTCACACAACTGTCTTGTTCATGCAAGTTAAACTGAAACTGCTGTAAGATCATTAGGACTGTTAATGTGGATGGCTTTCCCCTTAAACAGCAATAGAGAACATAAATCCAAGTCTCTTAGGGCTCCTCTTGCTGTGATAAAACACCATGACCAAAAGCAATTGGAGAGGAAAGGGTTTATTTCATCTTACAGCTTATTGCCCATCCTCCAGGGAAGTGAGAGGAACTCAAGGTAGGAACCTAGAGCAGGAACTGATGCAGAGGCCATGGTGGAGTGTTGTTTACCAGCTTACTCAGTTTGCTTTTTTCTATACCCTAGGACCTCCTGCCTAGGAACAACGCTGCCCAGAGTGGATGGACCCTTCTACATCAATCATCAGTCAAGAAAATGCGCTATAGGTTTGCCTTACAGGCCAATCTTATGAAGCGTTTTCTCAATTGAGGTTGCTCTTCTAGGATGACCCCAGCCTATGTCAAGTTGACAAACAAAACAATCAGGACACCAAGTGAAGACAACTCACCAGGAAGCCTGTCATAAATAAAACAAACCGGAAGAGTGGGAAAGAAAAATATGTAAAAACGAATGGACACATCCACTGTAATAGCTATGTTAAACACACACACAAAAAAGAAACACAATATGTGAGAAAACAAGTCACTACCACATCCCCATGTATGCAGTATTCCTCAACACCAGAAACCAAAGAGAGCAAAACAGCCACAACCCCAGAAGAAAAAAAAACAAACAAAAAAAAACTTGAGTCTTGCTTGTAAGACGGACCAATGTTCATGAAATGGTTAAGAATTTGAAGGAGCCGGGCGTTGGTGGCGCACGCCTTTAATCCCAGCACTCGGGAGGCAGAGGCAGGCGGATCTCTGTGAGTTCGAGGCCAGCCTGGTCTCCAAAGCGAGTTCCAGGAAAGGCGCAAAGCTACACAGAGAAACCCTGTCTCGAAAAAACCAAAAAAAAAAAAAAAAAAAAAAAAAGAATTTGAAGGAGACATTTAAAAACATGTAGGGGGAAAAATCAGAGTGAAAAAGAACCAGACACAGGATGTAAGCAAGAGTCGATCAATCAAGTAAAGACAAAGTAGAAAGAGTAGCCAACACAGGAGGCCAAGCAGAAGAATGAGCTTCAGGCTGAAGGAAAAGGCTGGGACAATAAACATTTAAGAGACAAACTCCTAGACTCCACAGCATATCAGAAGGAACTGAGATTAAGTCTATATCCACAGCAATTATTCAATAAAACTATAGCAAAAGTTTTCCCAAGCCAGAGAAAGAAATGGTCGTATGCACACAAGAAGCATTTAGAATCCCAAATTGACGGGCCCAGAGAGGATCTCCAGAAATATCCTAGTCAAAATGTCACAAATGCAAACAAAGGAATGGTGGAAAGCTGTAAGGTGGGAGAAGGGAGATGGCCAGGAGTGATGATGCTTGCTGCCCAGGATGGTTACCTCAGTTCCACCCCCAAAGAACCCAGACGGTGGGAGAGAACTGCCTTTCATAAGCTGTTCTCTGCTTTCCACACATGAAGTGGCATGTTCACACACAAGCAACCAATAAGTAAAGTAACTAGTTAATTAAATGCTTTTTGTTTTTAAAGCAAGTACATCATAACATCAGTTCTCTCAACAATTCTAAAACCCAGGAAAGCATGGAATGATATTTTTCAAACCCTGAAGGTAAATGACTACCAACCAAAATTGCTATGCCCAGAAAAGTTACTTCTTAAAATAGAGAAATATAGAAATATCCAAATAAACACACACCAAGACAAACCATGATGGCATAAATAACACTCCAGAAATTATTTAAAGGAATACTGTACACAGGGAAAAAGAAATAGTTTTGTCCATGAAAGCACAGGAAAAAATACATTTCATGAGAAGAATATATGAACCAAGGAGAGCTGAGAAGGAATCCATCAGATCTGAGGTGATAAACCAGCAAGGCTTGATTCAAATAAGGGGAAAAGTAAAATAATTAACCTTATCCAACTGACTAGAGCAGCCAACAAAGCCACAGGAAATAGCAAGTCCTACTTAGTAAAAACATTAACTACAATCAGGACTCAACTCACCACTTAAAGCTCACAGGTTAGCTTTTTTAAAAAATGATCCAATGATCTGTTGTCTCCAAGAAATTCATCTGACTCACAAAGACAGCCACAGATCAAGAGTCAAATTATGGAAATCAACCTACTAAGTGGACAGAGACAATGAACAAACAGGAGTAGCTATCCTGACATCCAATAAAATAGATTTCAAATGAAACTAGTCAAGAGAGGCAAATAAGGATACTATATATTAATAAGAGAACAGCTCTTCAAGGAGATATGACAATTTTTATATTTATTCACCAAATATTGGAGCTCTCAATCACACACATGTACACACACACACACACACACAGAGAGAGAGAGAGAGAGAGAGAGAGAGAGAGAGACAGAGAGACAGAGAGACAGAGAGACAGAGAGACAGAGAGAGAGAAGGAGAGAAAGAAAGAGAACACCAACCCAAACAGCAACAAACCACACTAAAAATCCTAAAAAGCCCAAACAGGTCTTGATATAATAGTAATGGGAGACTTCAATATCTTGTCTTACATTTAGATAGTTCTTTCAACCAAAGATCAACAAAGAAACTCTGGAGCTTAATTACACCACAGATCAACTGAATTTAATAGATAGCTATGGAACTTTCTGTTCATTAATTCCGATGTGGGATATATATTCTTCTCAGTGGTCTACAGAAACTTCTCTGAAATGGATTACTTTATAGGCTGCATAGGAAGCTTCAGCAAATACAAGGGAGCTGAAATAATCCCCATGTCGCAACATGCCATATTGGAACAATATAAGAAATCAACAGCAAGATAAACCACACAAATGCCTGATTGAACAATGCATTTTTTAATAAATGTGGGTCATTAACAAAATCAGGGAGTAATTTAAAAATTCCTAGAATCAAATGAAAATGGCAGCCCAACTTAGCTGCTCCCCTGGCCTATAAGGAGAACAGTTGTAAGAGGCAAGTTTACAGTTACAAAGTACTTAATTTAAAGATCAGAAAGAAGTCAATAAAGTGACACACATCATAATTCCAGCTCTTGAGAGATGGAGGCAGGAAGATTAAGAGTTCAAGACAGCCTCAACAATATATTAAGATCAAAGTCAGTCTGGACTATACAAAACCACATCCCAAGAACAAACAAACAAGCAAAACCACACCATATAAGAGAGAGAAATCTTAGACAAATAAACTAATTTTGCATCTCAAAGTTCTAGAAAACAAGAACAAGCCAAAACCAAATGCAGCAGCTAGGAAGAAATAATAAAAGTTATAGCAGAAATTAATGAAATGGCAACTAAAAACACCACACAGAATCAAAGAATAGATTCTTTGTGAAAATAAACAGGATCAACAACATCTCTAGCCTCACTAAGAAAAAAAAAAGTCCGACTTAATAAAGTTAGAGGTGGAAAAGGAGATGTTGCAACAGACTTCAGTGAAATCTGAAGATTCATTAGAAAATAGTTGAAAAATTACAGCCTAAAAAGCTAGAAAATCTTTAATAAATGGATAAATTCATAAACACATATGACCTAACAAAATTACACCAAGAAGATGCAAACAACTGAAACAGGTACGTAACAAGCAATGTGACTAAAGCAGTAATGTAAAATATGCCTTCAAGGAAAAGCTCAATTTGCTGAATTCTACAAAATTTTACAGAAGTGCTAACACCGATGCTTCTTAAACGGTTCCACAAAATAGAAAGAGAAGAACACTGGCAACTAACTCTATGAATCCGGTATTCTCTTGATATTCAACCTGGATCTGGATACAACAACAACAAAATGATAGACTAATTTACTTGATGAATGTAGACACAAAAATTATCAAACATATTTGCTAAACAAATGCGAGAACATATTGAGATGATTATGCATCATGACCAAGTTGGTTCAGCACACTCAAATCTTTATAATACACTGTATAAATAGATTTAGTGGCAGAAGTGGCATGATCATCTCAATAAAAGCAGGAAAAGAATTTGACAAGGTTTAATATCCTTTTACGATAAAAAGTTTTGAAGGAATTAGAAATAGACGAAATACCTCTCAACAAGGTAAAGTCACAACAAATCCACATACTACAGTTTACTAAATGTGTTTGAGGTTATGTACTGAGAAAAAATCCTCAAAACCTGAAGCAAGTCAATAGTGCCTACTCTCTCTACTATTATTCAGTATAGTGCTCAAGATCCTAGATCCTCCTTACTGGAGCAGTAAGACAAGAGAAAGAAATAAAGGACATACAATAGGAAAAGGAGAAACCAAATTATCCCTATTTGCAGTTGACATGATCCTACACTTAGAAGACCCTATAAACTTCACAAGCCAATTCATAGATACAATAAATACTTCCAGCAAAGTGGCAAGATACAAAATCAGCATATAAAAGAAACAGCTTTTCTATATACCAATAATAAATTTGCCAAGAAACTATTAGGAAAAAAATTACATTTACAACATCTTCAAAAACACCTAGGAATAGATCTAACTAAGGAAGTGAAAGATCCATAATATGAAAACTTCAAGACACTGAAGAAAGAAATTGAGGAAGACACTAGAAGTTAGAAAAACTGTCAATGCTCACTTACTGGCAGACACTGTAAAAGTGACCGTATTAACACAAGGAATCTACAGTAGATCCAATGTAATTGCCATAAAAATTTCTAATGACATGTTCCAGATAATCAGGAAAATAAACTAAAATTTATGTGGAAACACAAAGATCACAAAGAATCAAAACAATACTATAGATATCATAGTATCTGGCCTCAATTATACTACAGAGTCATAGTGACCAAGATAGTACAGTATTGACACAAAAGCAAATATATAGATCAACGGGACCGTCCAGAAGATTCAGAAATAATCCCAAACAGCTATTACCACCTATTTTTTATAAAGTTGCCAAAGACATACATTGGAAAAAAGATAGCCCGTTCAATGAATGGTGCTGGGAAAACTGGATAACTGCATGGAGAAGAGTAAAATTAAATTTATATCTCTCACCCTTTACACAAAAATTATCTCAAGATGGATCAAAAACCTTGATATAAGACCTGAAATCTTGAAACTGCTAAAAGAAAAATGCTTCAAGATATAGGTAAGAACTTTCTGGAAAGGATTCCAACAGCAGGTATTGTCAATATCATGAATTGACAAATGGGATTACCTAAAATTTAAAAACTTCTGTACTGCAGAGGAAACTATGAATGACGAGGCAACCTACAGAATGAGAGAAAATCTTTGTCAGCTATACATCAGACAGGGATTAAATTAAGATCAATAATATATATATTTTAAATATCAAAATGTAAACACCCCAAACCTCAGATCTTCCATTCAACAAATGGGTTAAGGAGCTCAACAGACAGTTCTCAAAATAATAAATACATATGGCCAAGGCATATTTTTTTGAAGTATTCAGTGTCCTTATTCATCTAGGAAATGCAAAGTAAAACTACTTCAGGATCCCATCTCACCATAATGATGATGATGATGATGATGATGATGATGATGATGATGACACCATCAGAATGGTTGGCATCACGAAAGCAAATGACAGCAAGTGATGCCAAGAGTGTGTGGAAATACAAACCCTTTTCACTATTGGTAGAAGGGTCAACTTGCTGAAGCCAGGTGGAAATCAATATGGAGGTTTCTCCTGAAACTGAAAATAGAACAATTATATGACCCAGTTATACTACTTTTTCCAAAAGTGCTTAAAAAGCTCTAAATCAACATACCACAGAGGTATCTGCACAAGTGTGTTTATTGCTGTTCTAGTCACAATAGACAGAAAATGGAACAGGACTAGAAGTTCATCAGTAAGTGAATGGATAAAAAAAAAAAATGGGTAAGGAAAACACACACACACACACACACACACACACACACACACACACACACATTGAAAATTTTATGCTGTTGCTTTTCCTTTATCAGGAAAATAAAGTTGTAACATATGCAGGAAAATGGAAATCCCCAGAAACATTATGTAATGTGAAATAAGGAAGACTGTGGTAGCTTGAATGTAATTGGCCCCCATAAGCACATAGGAAGTGGCACTATTAGGAGGTGTGGCTTTGTTGAAGTGGGTATGGCCTTGTTAGAGGAGGTGTGTCACTATGGGGGCAGGCTTTGAGGTTTATACTCAGGATATCACCTAGTGTCTCAGTCGACTTCCTGCTGCCTGCAAGATGTAAGACTCTCAGCTGCTTCTCCAGTATCATGTCTGCCTGCATACTGCCATACTCCTCAGCATGATAATAATGGTCTGAACCTCTGAACTGTAAACCACCACCTCAGTTAAATATTTTCCATGTTAAGAGTCACTGTGGTCATGGTGTCTCTTCACAGCAATAAAAACTCTTAGACAAAGATTGAGAAAGATAAATACTGTACAGTTTCTGTCAAATACTTATTTCCTATTTTATGAATATATATCTGCATGTAAGTATACATGCATGCCTCTGTGTGTGTGTGTGTGTGTGTGTGTGTGTGTGTGTATACATGTATGTATGTCGGGGTGTAGGCCATGAAATGAGAAATGAAACTATGAGAAGAAAGAAGAGATCTTAAGAGAGGAAGAGAATAAGAAAAAAGAAGGCAATAGAAATCATCTGACAGGAAGACAGTGGAATTCATGGGACATGTGAGCAGATGAGAATACTGCAGGGACAAAAGGGATGAGCAATGGGGCCATCTCATAGGGACATGGGACAAGAATAGGGGAGGAGAACCAGTAAGAACATGTATGTATGAAAATGACACAATGAATTCCATTATTTTCTATGCTAACCCAAAAACTAATTTTAAAAAAATCTTTCAGAAAAGCCTGATGTTAACATCTCTTACTATAATTGTAATTCATAAATGATTGTATATTTATTTAATGATTGTTTTTTCAGTTAGACTATAAACTATAAAAGAGACCAGCATTTCTGCCTAATTTATTTCTATATTCTCAGCATCAAATGTGGTGGTTGATAGACAGTAGCTAAAGAAATGAATGTACACAAGCATCATAAATCAGATCCCACCTGTCTCTCCCAGTCAATATGGAGTGTCTTTGTTGGTCATAGTACCATCAGTAGAGTATTGTGATTTGGAACACGAGTTTTTGAATAAGAAAGACTTGGGTTTGAGTCATTGAATAGCAAATTACTAGATATATGTAATACTTTCTTTAATTAAAAAATACATTTAGTGTGTGTGTGTGTGTGTGTGTGTGTGTGTGTGTGTGTGTATGTGTGTGTGTGTGCATGTGTGGAGATCAGAAGTCAACTTTCAGGTGTTGATTGCTGTGGAAGAATCCTCTTGTACACTGTAAAGATTTGTCACTCAAATTGGTTTAATAAAATGCTGATTGGTCAGTAGCCTGGCAGGAAGTATAGGCAGGGTAACCAACTAAGGATGATGGAAAGGATAAGTGTGGAGTGAGGGTCACCAAACATATGCAGAGGGAGCTGGAGATGACCATGCCATGCTAATAAGGGTACTGCTATGTGGCAGGGCATAAATAAGGAATATGGGTTAATTTAAATGTAAGAGTTAGCTAGTAATAAGCCTGAGCTATTGGCCAAGCATTTATAATTCATATTCAACCTCTGAATTGGTTATTTGGGACTGGGTGGTCTGGACAGGAAAAGCACTGTTTACAGTTGGTTCTCTCTTTCCACGAAACATGAGCTCCAGGAATTGAACTCAGGTCATCATGCTTGGTGGAAAGTCCCTTTACTGGCTGTACTATCTTGCCAGTCCCAGACTTTCTTGGTGGTAGTTTGAGCCTTAGAACAAAAGATAGGTCAACAATATTTCTCCCTTCATGGTGTTGCCATGAAAATTGAATAATATGCACATAAAGCACTTAAGATGTTATCAAATAGTAAATATGAAAAAATGCTGTTTATAAAGATATGAGCAGTCAATGTAAATAGGAAGAAGTCCTGGGGGTTAATAAGCACATGAAGAGATGTGGAAATTAATTAGAGATCAAAGAAATGCAAATTAGGAAAGCAGTGACACATTATTTTATCCTCATTAGACCAACACTCTTAGGATCATACCAAGTCCTGGTGAGAAGTGGGGTTCGCAGAGCCCTTGGGCACCGATGACTAGAGGGACACTGCAGCCGTTCTGGACAGCGTTCTGCACACACTTAGGCATTCTTACAGCAGAGCATCCAGCGCTGGTGCTTCCTGAATACATCTAGATATTTCCCCACACAGGTCCATATGATGGCAAGAGAAGGTATCCATGGCAATACTGCTTGCGGTAACAGTAGAAGACTGCCCGGTGTTCACTGCTAGGAGTGCGGGCAGGTACAGAGGAGTGACTTTTCTCGTTGTTGTGACGGATTGTCTGACGAGAGCAATTTAATGCAGGAAGGGTTTATCCTGGCTTCCACTTCAAGGGGACACAGCCCATCACGGCAGGGAAAGCATGGTGGCAGGGGCATGAGGCAGCTGGTCACATTGCATTCACAGGCAGGAAGCAAGGAAAATGAATATTAGCGCTTGGCTGGCTTTCTCCTTTTTATGCAGCTTAAGACCTCAGTCCATAGACTGGTGCTACCCACATTTAGGGTGGGTCTTCCACCTCACTTAACTTAGATTTTACCTCTCAGACATACCCAAAGATCTGTCTCTTTGGGGATTCCAGAGTCTCTCAAATCAACGATAAAAAGAAAATCAAATTAACCACGACAGGGTGGATGTGTACCAGAGAGCTACCATGAGGCATCTAAAAGCAGCAAACTGGATGTAGTCACAGATAGCTGGAGCTTCAAAACAATGCTAAGTTGCGGGGGGTGCTGGGGGGGTGGGGAGACGGTGGGATATAATGAGATGCACATAGCAAATGCACTAAGAACAAAAAGATGTGCAATAAACACAATAGTCTGGTTGCCTGGGAGTTTGGAACTTAATGAGAGTGAAGAATTGGAATAAAAATAGATAGATTTAAAGAAAAGATAACACAATAAAAGAGGCCTGGATGAAAAATAGTATGATTATGTGCCCCGTACTGAGGACCGCGAGGAGCTCAGCCCTCTATATCTGAAGTATTAAAAACATTAGCAATTGTGATAGCCTAGCAGGCTCACAAAATAAGCGCGGTCACTTGTGTCACAGAGAAGCTTTCCTTCCAGTGCGACGGTGCCCCGGGTCCACGGGCTTACCTCCCAGCAACGCTGGTGAGAATTATTTTAAAGATTCAATCTCTGGAAATGGTCTTAAGGGGCCATTGAAGAAACATTTATTCAAGATTATCTACTCCAACTTAGTTAGACAAGTGAGTGCCTTCGAATCTGAACCAAGACCTGTCTGCTCTCATCTGGCAGCCTGGTAAGATTGCAACTGTCCTCCAGACTTGTACAGATGGGAACTGGGGGCTCCTTCCCCAGGAACCTGCAGGCAGAGTCCCCTTCATCCCGAAGGGCCAGTCATCGGCCATTAGCATCTTCCCCCTAGCTATTTACTGCCAAAGCTGGATCTTGCCTTCACAATCCTTAAAGAATAAAAGGGACAGTGGGCAGTCTGGGGCCACCATGGTCAGGACCAGTCTTGGTGCTGGAGGCAAGTGGACAGGACAGTAGGGTTCCTGCTTTTGTGGGGGACCAAAAAAAAAAAAAGCGTTGTTTACATTTCAGTGAGGACAGACACAGAACAGGCATTTAGTGCAGCCGTTCAGTATCACATGGTGGCAGACACTATAAAGAAAAGCCGACGTAGGGATCGGAAGGAAGAGAAGGTACGGGGCTACTGCTTTGGTCAGGCCTGTCAGGAAAAGCCTCTCTGAGAAGGACACCACTGAGCAGCTGCCTCAATGAAGTGACAGCAGAGACCGGGGAAGGAACATTTCAGACATTGGGAACTACATATGCTGCTGTGCAGAGGCTCCAGGCCAGAGCACTGTTGGCAGGAAGTGGGGACAGCCAGGGGGCAGTACAGCTGGAACAGAGTGGCTGATGAGTCACAGGACAATAGCCTGGGGACAGATTAGTCCACGGCCCTTGTGGTTGTCCCTACAGGCGACCATCTTGACTTAGCATGTGGCCTCCTTTTTAAGGAAGAGTTGACAAGATTTCCTGACAGTTGCTGATGGGGGAAAAGGAAGGGAAGGCAAGGTGGAGTTATCAACGAGAGGGTCAAGAATAAAAAAGAGAGGAATAAAATACGACTCCACAGACTTTGAGCTGGGAGGCTAGGGAGATGGATGAATGATGTGTCAGGCTGGTCCTGGCTGGAGAAAGGGTGCTCAGAGTCTGTGTGGCTGTACCCATCTGAAGTCAGCCTGGCTCTTTCCTGTACAAGTGTGGCATTTTTATGAACGTGATTTTGGCTGAGTATGAAATGCTCATTAGCCATTCAGCTGGAGATGCTGAGGAGACAGTTGGATATACAGGCCTGGAGTTCAAGGAAGAGGTCACATCCACAAATACGAAATAAGAAGCAATCAGCATGCAGATGACAACTAAAGCCACAGGACAGGATGAAATTAGACAAGGTCTATGGCCTGAGTCCAGGGTTCCACAGTCACTCAGGGGTCAGGGAAATGAGGGAGACCTAACAGAGAGGGAGAAAGGTCAACTTACGGAGCAGAAAGAAAACCCAAACACAGCGTTGTCCCAGAAACTGAGGGAAGATGTCTGAAGACAGAGGTGTGGGTCAACTCTGTCACAGCTGCCCACAGGTCAGGTGGCATGGGGGCCGAGAATTAACCCTCAGATGTGGATAGGCAAAGGTCACAGTGACCTTGACCAGAATGTTTTCATGATGGCATTGAAAACCTGATGGAATCGTTTTCCTGCAGGAACGAGAGAGGAGGAGATGGAGACTTTAAGAAGTGATGCCTGATAGGGAGGTGGGGGGTAAGAGGGTCCAGGTTTCTACTTGTTTCACTATGAAAGAAAGGGAAGCATTTGTATGTTGTTGGAAATGATCCTTTAGAACAGGAAACGCTGATGGCGAAGGCAGGAGTGGAGTAACCACAGGAGCTAAAGCCTTGAGCTGGAGAGAGGTGGGCCCCAGCACTTGAGTAATTCAGCTCATGCAGCAGCAAGAGAAGAGTGCCGGAGGATGTGCGCACCGAGGAGGGAGGGTGACAGATGAGCTGGTAGGTGTATGTGGAGATTCTGTTTTGGTCACATCTATTTTCTCTGTAAAGTCAGCACCAAGATCCTCTGCTGAAAGTAAGAAGAGAGCGTGGAGTTTTAAGGAAATAATGTAATGGTCAAGGGTTTTGTTTTTGTTTTTGTTTTTATTTTTTGTTTTTTGTTTTTTTTTCTCATCTATGAGTAGCATAGATGCTCAAAACAACAGGGCCTTAGTTCAGCTGGGAGCTTGGAAATGGCCTATCCGGTGTACATGGGGAACCCTACCAGATGAGCTTCCAGGGATGTCCCAGATTAACTTTATATTGCTGTGATAAACACCATGGCAAAAAGCCTAGGGAGGAAAGTATGGTGATATTTTATTTGTACTAAAATGTGATTTGTATGTTAATAAATAAAGGTGCCTGGGGGTCAGAGCTAATAGCAAGCCTTAGCAGAAGCTGGGCGATGGTGGTGCACGCCTTTAATCCCAGCTCTTGGGAGGCAGAGCTAAGCAGATCTCTCTGTGTTCAAGGATACAGCCAGCATGGAGACACAGGCCTTTAATCTCAATACCAACCATAGAAGACCTGGAGGGCTGTACAGGCAGTGACTAGGAGGTCATATGGTTGGGTTTACAACCAATGAGAAGGCAGAACAGAAACACTATAAAAAGGCAGACACACAGGAAGTAGGTCTCTTTCGGAGAGGTAGGGCAACAGTGACAGTGAAGGGTAAGGTTTTTACTCTTAGCTATTGCTCTGACCTCTTGGCTTTCATCTCTGTATTGGCTCTGTGTTTCTTATTGAATAAGACGGTTGGTTATATCTACAGGGAAGGGTTGATTTCATCCTTACAGCTCATAATCCATTGTGAAGAGAAGTAGGAGAGACTCAAGCAGGAACATGACAGCAAGAACTGAAGCAGAGACCTTGCTTACTGGCTCGCTCCTCATGGCTTGCTCAGTTTGCCTTCTTATACAACCCAGGATCACCTACCCACGGGTGGCACTGTCCATGGTGAGCTGCCCGCCCCCATTAATCATTAACCGAGAACATGCTCACTGGCTTGCCTACAAGCCAATCTGAAAGAAGCATTCCCTCAACTAATATCCCCTCTTCCCAGTTAACCCGTGTCAAGCAACAAGAACCAACCAGCAAAAAGTTTCAAGTATTTCTCAAGCTTTCCACTCCCTTGGGCACAGCCCTCACGCTCGTGGTCTGAGGTCAAGTCCCAGTGGTCATGTCCACACTCCAAGCAGTGGGATGTAGGATGAGTAAGACAGAAAGTGAAGTTAGAGCCAGAGGTGGTGGCACTTTAATCCCAGCACTAGGGAGGCAGGGGCAGGTGGATCTCTGAGTTTGAGGCCAGCCTGGTCTACAGAACAAGTTCCAGAACAGCCAGTGCTACACAGAGAAACCCTGTCTCAATAAAAACAAAATTAAATATAGCAAAGATAGGGTCACGGGGTCTGATGGGAATCAGTCCTGAAAGGTTTTTTTTTTTTGTTTTGCTTTGTTTTGTTTTGTTTTGTTTTTTTTGTGGGGAGGGGAAGACAGGTCATTAGTTCTACATGATATTGGCATCCTAAGCTCTGCCCCCTATAGCAGTGGCAGATGTTGCACTATGGGTGGATGAAGCTCTAGGGGATTGTCATGTCCCTGGGAGAATTAAACAGTGGGTACACTAGCTGTGTGCTGTGGAAACCCAGGGTGCTGCAGCAAAGGGTAGACAACCCAGAATAGTCCTTTGGGAGGTCATCTCAGCAGATGTGGAGTCAAAACGTATCACACAAAGTCAAGCCTATTCCTCATTTAAATTTAGAATAGACAGATATGTCCTTAACATAAAAATAATGTTTGAAAGTTTTAAAAGCATTCTTTTTAAAGTCATGAATAAGAAAGGAGTCCTCTATCATCACCATTATTCCAAATTGTTTTAGAGACAACATATGGGTTGGGGGAAAAAAGCAAAGAAGTAAGTAGAGAAATAACTATCTTTAGATATGAGTGTAAATCTGGAAAAACTGAAAAGCATTTTAAAAAAACTATTAACTAAGAAAGAATTTAGTAAAAAAGTTGGTTAGAAACTCTAAGATACAAAAGCCAGTAATTACCTTTTTATTGAATAACTGCTTGTACAGTAAGCAGTTAGGAGATGTTTTGGGAAAAAACAAAAACTCTCCTTCACAGTAACAACAGATAAAATAATGCAGTCACTGTGGCCAGAGAGGTATGCTGGGCCTTATGAAGAAAAACTTAAAATTCTAGAGAGAGTCACTGAACAAAGCTTAAATAAGTACAAAGATACACTGGTCATGAATAAGATGAGTGAACTTGGCCATTTATTTTGTTTAAAACAAATTAATCCATGTTCTGGTTTCGTTTCTGTTGCTGTGACAAGCAACCAGGACATAACGCAACTTAAAGGAGGAGGGTTGATTTTAGCTCACAATAGCAGGTTGGAGTGTATCCTAACAGAGAAGTCCATGCAGCAGGGGCTTAAAGCAGCCAGTCAGATCACATCCACAGTCGGGAGCAGAGAGACGTGTACACACGGATGTTCAACTAGCTTGCTTACTAACTGTGGTGGTCTGAAAGGAAATGGCCCCCAAAGGGAGTGGCACTAATGGGAGGTGTGGCCTTGTGGGAGTGGGTGTGGTCTTATTGGAGGAAGCGTGTCACTGTAGGGGTGGGCTTTGAGGTCTCCTGTGCTCAAGCCATATCCAGTGAGACAGCTCACTTCCTGTTGCCTGCAAGATGTAGAACTCTTAGCTCCTTCTCTAGCACCATGTCTGCCTGCATGCCGCCATGTTCTGCCATGACGGTACTGGACTGAACCTCTGAACTGTAAGTGAGCCCCAGTGTTTTCCTTTATAAGAGTTGCTGTGGTTAGAGTGTCTCTTCACGGCAATAGAAACCCTAACTAAGACAGAAGTTGGTACCAGAGACTAGGGTATTGCTGTGACAGGCCAGACCATGTTTTTGTTTGGAGGAATTTGGACTTTGGCGCTTTGGGTTAGGAAAGCAGTGTTTTCTTTTACAAAACTTGCCATGGTCATGGTGTCTCTTCACAGCAATAGAAACCCTCACTAAGATACTAGCTTTCTCCACTCATACACAGTTCAGGTCCACACCAAGTCTAGGGAATCGTGCTGCCCATAGTGGGCTGGATCTTTCTATATCAGTTAATAATCAAAACACTCCTCCACAGACAGGCCCGCAAGTCAACCTGATCTAGATAATTTCTCATCAAGACTCTCTTCTCAGGTGAGTCTGGGTTGTATAACACCGACAGTTAAAACTCACCACCACAATCTATAAACTCACTTTGGCCCCAACTCAATAATTTGACAAAACAATACTTGTATTCTTCTAGAAAAGAAATGGTGGGACATAGCCAAGAAAGGTGAGGAAGGGGACAAAACACCATGAATAGAAAGTTATATTGCAAAATACTGTCAGAAATGAGTGTATTAAGAAGTTGAAGAAATTAAATATTTAAGAGCTAGAGGAAGAACAGAAAAACGGAGTCCAAAAATAAACTCAAATGTATGGTGATATTGAACACACTAAAAGTGGCATTGCAATGAAGTAATGGTGGACTGTTTGAAAAATGAAATAGTGTTGGCTTCCTGGGTAGGTGCTTGGGTGGAGGGGTGGGAGAGGGAGGAATCAGAACTCTCCCCACCTTAGTGACCTGTGGCTCATTTTGAGAGCTGGCAGTAGAGAAAATGGATTCCCTTCTGTGAGAGTTGACGTTCACAATTGTCTTGTGTGTAGGGGTCTCAGCAAGGAGCCGCAGGAATCAAGCTGCAAGGTGGCTGGTACTGGGGAGAGGAAGCAGGAAGTCCAGGAGGGGCCCAGACAGGATGGAGCCTGGAGAGGGGGCAGGGGATGTGAAAGCAGCTCAGAAAATAAGCAGAGGAGGCAGGCGCCAGTCAGATCGCGTAGGGCCACAGGCCACAGCAAGAACTGTATTTTATTCTTAAGTGCATGGAGAAGGCCTTGTGGGCAGTCAGCTGCTGCTGGTGGTGTGATTTAATCTGATTTGTATTTTTAAAAATTATTGTAAAGTGGCTAAGATGGTAATTTATGTTATTTATGTGTACTTTGCTGTAATTTTAGAAGAGAAAAGCCTGTCTCTGACAGGAGCGAGTGGTTTGGGCCCAGGAGTCATTAGCCCATCTCGGGGACCAGTTTTCATTGTTCAAGCGGCCGGCACCGTGACCTTGACCCCACAGCACCTTTTCTTCTCCTTCTCATTGCTGATCTGTGCCATCGGCCTGGATTTGGGATCGACAGCCATTACCTTACCACAGAATGAGCCCCGGAAGGCTAGGAGATTCAAATAGCAAAATGACAAATTGAAGGAAACGTGAGGATTTAGTCTCCCTTCGAGGAAAGAGAGGTGGTTCTAACTGTGATGATGGCCCAACACCAGAAACACGGCTGTGTGGGAGAGTCCGTGGGAATCCTGCGAAGTAATGAGGGAGGAAAAGGCAGAGAAAGGGGCAGGGGCAGGGAGTGGGGTGAGTGAAGGAGGAAAGACTGAAAATCCTGGCTGTGATTTACTGAACATGGACAGGGTGTCTCGCTGTGAGAAGCACTTAACACATCTTACCTTGCTCATTTTAACAACACTATGTTCACAGTTAAATTCCTGTTCTGTCAAAAAAAAAAAAAAAAGGAAATAAATGAACTGGAGCTCAGGGTAGTTAAGACACTTGACCACCACTCAGCTGGTGGATATAGGAACTGGGATTTGATCATATGTCTTATACTGGCTGTCTTTCTGTGGTGGTATTGTGTTCCCCAAAATATTGTGCACCCTAACAAACTTATCTGGGGTCAGAGAACAGAACAGCCACTAGATACAGAGGCTAGAAAATGGTGGCACTCACGCCTTTAATCCTAGCAT
The DNA here is from genome assembly GCF_004664715.2 of Peromyscus leucopus. Classification (NCBI taxonomy): domain Eukaryota; kingdom Metazoa; phylum Chordata; class Mammalia; order Rodentia; family Cricetidae; genus Peromyscus; species Peromyscus leucopus. The sequence continues at coordinate 25,040,599 of NC_051069.1, read as the reverse complement.
TCCAGAGGTTTCCCTCTGGATCTCTGTGAGTTCAAGGCCACATTGGAAACAGCCAGATATGGTGACACACGTCTTTAATCCCAAGAAGTGAGCCTTTAATCCCAGGGAGTGATGGCAGATAACCAAAAGGTATACAAGGTGTGAAGACCAGGAACTAGAAGCATTTAGCTGGTTAAGGTTTCAGGCTTTTGACCAGCAGTTCAGCTGAGATTCATTCTGGATGAGGACTCCGAGGATTCCAGTCTGAGGAAACAGGATCAGCTGAGGAATTGGCAAGGTGAGGTTAGCTGTGGCTTGTTCTGCTTCTCTGATCTTCCAGCATTCACCTCAATAACTGGCCTCAGGTTTGATCTTATTAATAAGTACCTTTAAGATTCATGCTACAGTCTTCTCTGCTGGAGCAGAGCCTCTCTCCACCCATTCTCCACCCTGTTCCCACCTAAAAGGAAGTGATGCTGAAGACTTTTGCCACGTCAATGGGAGGTGCTGGCAGGAGGGAAAACGGGCCGTTTATGCCCCATCTTCCTTCTCCCTGGGTCTCTATCTGTATTTTTATGCTATTTCAAAATTCACGATGTTTATCTGATCATTCTCCTTGTTCACACCTTTCTGGCGTCCCTTCTCTCTTACACCTTTAATCAGAGGCAGACCATTCTCTGGGTGCAAGGCCATCCTGGTCTGCAAAGCTAGTTACAGAAGATACAGGGCTACAAAGAGAAACCTTCTCTCAAAAAACCAAAAAAAAAAAAAAAAAAAAAAAAAAAAAAAAAAAAATTAAATTAAAATTAAAAAATAAAAGAAAGGAAGGAAGGAAGGAAGGAAGGAAGGAAAGAAGAAAGAAAGAAAGAAAGAAAGAAAGAAAAAAAAAGAAAGAAAGAAAAAAGAAAAAAAAAAAAAAAAAAAAAAAAAAAAAGAAAGAAAGAAAGAAAGAAAGAAAAGAAAGAAAGAAAGAAAAAAAAAAGAAAGAAAGAAAGAAAGAAAGAAAGAAAGAAAGAAAGAAAGGAAAGAAAGAAAGAAAGAAAGAAAGAAAGAAAGAAAGAAAGAAAGAAAGAAAGAAAAAGAAAGAAAGAAAAGCCCTGGGCCCTGTTGCCACTGCCCCACCCTGTTTTGTTGGTCAGTACTTCCTGTCAAGCCCCAAGGCTGTCATACTTTTAGAAACAGCCTTTCCACACATCCCTTTCCAAACATCCCGCAGGAGCACAGGGGCTGGGATGAGCCATGGGCCTGAGGATGGCAAAGATTTGCAGGAAAAGGAGTGCTTGGTAATGGCATTTGGGGATCAAATAAAGACTCTGTTTACAGTAGGGCTGAGGATTTCCAAGACTTTCCTTGCTGCCAAAGAACCCAAACCAGATAACTCTGCATCACCAAGTGTCACAGGCTCCTGAGGGTTCCTCTGCCTTGTGTGGAATGAACGAACCCAGCATGGTACATTCGGGGGTGGGGAGTGGGGTGGTTGGGGCTCTCCTGGGGTTGAAGAGGACAGCAGGAGAGAAACTGTTTGCAGTGGCTCCAGTTTGACTGGAGCCCTTTGCCTTGCGCACATTCCCTGGGCAGCTCAGCAAGGCCCTCCCACCCCCCACCTCCCACCCCACCCCACCCCACCCCTACAGGCCCTGGCAACCTTTCCTCTCTGGCTGTAACATTCCAGAAAATCTCAGCTCAAGATTGATGGCTTCATAACCTGCCCAGAGTCCTTGTGCCGCACTTGCCTCGTCATGAATCATGAATGCCACATAGCCCGACTCGCACCACACAGGACCCGAAGGACACCCTTGAGCGTGGGCGGGCACTGGAATTACTCCTGCTGGCCGGACACTGGGCCTGTGGCCGTGAGGAGTGGCAGGCAGATCCCTGCAGCTGTGAATCAGAGCTACTCCAAGGTCTCCATGCTCTCTGCTCTGCGTGCCTCTTCTCTGGCACTAATTTAATCTCACCAGTAACGATAACACCCGTACTGGATTCCTGAATTGGGCATTTAATCCAACCTTTACCTGCGTGTTCGAGTTTTGTCTCCTTGGAAAGATGCAAACTGGGTTTTCCGTGTCAGCCATCTCATGGTTGGGAAAACGGAAGCAGGGTGAGTGCTAAGTAGAGAGCAGGACATGACTGGGATTCCAGAGCGGAGCCCATGCTTGCTGGCTGTAGTCATAGAAGTGAACATAAACGCTAGAGAAAGCTACTCTGTCCTGGGTTCTTCCTGTCTGTGGGAAAGGCTCCTTGTCCACTGGCTTCCATGGGCCCTGCATTCCAGACATGGAATTCGTTTATTACTGTGGCTGCACCAGCCGCGCTCCCCCAGCTGGGCTGATCAAGCAGCAGAAATTGTTCATCTTACAGTTCCAGAGCCTCAGAGTTCAAGGTTAAGGTGTCAGCAGGGCCGTGCTCCCGGAAGGCACGAGGAAGGGGTCAGTGTGGCCTTCACTCCAGTGCTCGGTGGGTCCTCTGTTCCCGGCAGCACCATTCCAATCTTGTTGACTCTCTCTCTTTCTCTGTCTCTCTGTCTCTCTCTCTCTCTCTCTCTCTCTCTCTCTCTCTCTCTCTCTCTCTCTCTCTGTGTGTGTGTGTGTGTGTGTGCTTAGGATTGAACAAAGGGCCTTGTGCACACTAGGCAAGACCCCTAATATTGAGCTGTATCCCCCATCCTCTTTTGACTTGAAACAGGGTCTTACTAAGCTGCCTGTGCTGGCATTGAACTCATCCTGTAGCCCAGGTAGGCCTTAAACACGTGACCTTCATGCCTCAGCTTCCCGAGTAGCTGGGATGATAGGCCTGTGTCACCAGGCCCAGCGGCAGCTCCCATCTGCATACGGCTTTCTCCCTGTGGACAGCTTACTTTGTCCAAGTAATGAGATGAGTCACTGAGGACTAAGGCCATTATGATGCCTTGATCTTATTTCTAAATAAGGTCACCATATTACATACTTTCCTCACTGGTGTGACAAATACCAGACCACAGCAACATGGAAGAAAAAAAGGTGGATGCTTGCTCACCATTTGAGGGGTATAGCCCATCCTAGCAGGGACATACACGGGCCAGGAGCTTGAGCTGATTACACAGCACCCATAGTCAGGATGCAGACAGAGATACATGCCGTCTTCAGCTTGCTTGCATTCTGTTATTTATTTAATCCGGCACCCCAGCTCATGGTGCATGAGATTACCTACATTCAGGGTGGCTCTTTCCTTTTTGGCTAAGCTTTTCTGGAAACACCCTCATAGACACACTCAGAGGTGTGCTTCCATCTTGATTCTCAGTCCAGTCTAGCTGGCAGTGACAGCTAACCATCAGAGTCAAATTCACCAGTGCTGCAGTTAAGACTTTACTATCTTTGGGGGGTGGGGCTCGAGTAAACTTGTCATCAGCTAAATCTTAGGCTCCTGTACATCTGCCTGCCCTGCCTGTAGTCTGCCTGACGTTCCCGACACCCACCTCCTTCCCATGCAACCACTCTTCCCTGCTGGCCCCCCATGCATACGCCTACCCTGCCTCCTCTGGCTTCCTTGGCTTCCTGTCCTGATGTTTAGGTGTTTTGGAATCCAGCCATAGGACCTTGGGGAAGAAGGGAGGGGGTAGCTAGGAGAGGGCCTTCCTTGGGGAATGGGTTGGGAATGATGACCAGAGAGCAACAACCCATGGTCCCTTCTGCCCTTGGCTGCCCTTGAGCAGAGTCTGTACTTTAAGAGGCTTTGGGCTGCCCCGACTCCTGGCATCTGTTTTATGAAATGAGGGTTTGCAGGCAGGAGCTCATCCAAGTGCACAGATTACCATTAGCGATAGCACCTCCCAAGCACTGTACCTATTGTCCCGGCTCACTGAGTGCCCGACAGCCCTCCACAGGGGAATCAGAACGCACGGGACCCAGTTCCATCAGCATGCTCTCTATCTCTTTCTGCCGGAGCCAATGGCCACTCAATATCCCAGGAGATAGCGATCAATCCCAGCACTGCGGAGGAAACCGATCAGTGCAGGAGGACAGCCCCTGCTCAGAGATTAGCTCATCTAAGAGGAGGGAGGGGAAATTAACAGTGTTAATTCAGTCGCAATTTCAAGTCGTCTTAACAAAGAGTTTAATCTAGATTGAATAAAGCCAAATCCGTGCACTTGCCGTAACGGGACAACTTGATGAACTCTTTCAGGAACTGGGGATCATCCAGTTTTCTTATTTTCTTCCTATCTCTAGTCCTGTAGATGACTATTGCCAAGTGGCAGAGTCTGCAAAGGGCTTTGCATTTGATAACAGCTTTGGATAAGATGGGAAGCATTCCTATTTGAATTCAAATGACAAGTTCAAGTGTACATACCATTTATTTATTCCCTATTCACTATGTGCCCCACAAACATTTAATAAGCAACTATTACGTGCCTGGCTTTGTGGTGGGCAGGCATGGGGGTCATGGTTATGAATATGTTTTCATTTCTTCAACTCAAGTGCTCTCAGTCAAGAAAATAGTATTGTAAATGAGGAAGCCACTACTAAGAGCAATAAGTGCTTGGGAGACGTTTGAGGCACATGTTTTGGGGAATGCAGAAAAGGGATAATTAATTCAGGGATTTAGATGCAATATGGGTTGGGAAAGTGATATCTGAGGGATATTTGAAGGACGAGTAGGATTTTCCAGGGAATCATTACTTTGGAGTGGAGGCCAGGTAGCGTTCGTTCGTTCGGTCATAGTTCCAAGGATCTGGGCTGCCAATTGCAGAGCCAAGCTCGCACCCTGGGCCCTAAGCATGAGGCAATGCTCTCTCGGTTAACTGTATTCTTTTCATTCCCAGCTCTGAGATGAAGGACTCTTCACTGGGGGCAGCTAGAAGAGGAAGCATCTGGGAAGTCTTGTCTCAAAAAAGCAGCAGGGCCAACTGTCCAGGGCTGCCAAGAAAGGCTGTGACTCAGGCTGTGTAGCCAGCCTCAGATTCAACCTTCAGGTGACCCCATTGGCACGTGGTGTTGATGAACAGTCACCCTCCCGGTCCAGGCCCCGGCTGTATGGCTTCCTCCAACAACTGAACTGATTAGAAGAAAACTTGTACTTGATTAGAGATCATTGTCTCCATGCAGCCGTGCCTGTGAGCCTGCTCATTTTAGGGAGGAGAGGGATGCTTTGAAAATACACCAGCAGGCATCTCATTGCTCAGCCCCTCTCCACATCTGGTCTTTCTCTAGTTTGCTTCCAAATCCGTACTGGCCTTTCCTGGGAGGGGCTGGGTGGGCAGGGCAGAGTGGGGCCCTTGCCACATCACTCCTCCGCGCAGCAGAATACCAAGAGTGCATATCCCAAGAATGGTGGCAAATGCCATCTTCTCTTGCTCGTTTTTTTCTGCTTTCTCAGCCTGTTTTCTTGTGATGATTTTTGCTGCTGCCTGTCTGCTGAGCCTGCCCCTGTGAAGTGCAAACATGGCTGTGCATCTTCAGGCTCTGGCTCTTGTTCTCTGAGAATGGTACAGCCGTTTGCTGCCATCCAAGGCTGGCCTAGAGCCCAGAGAGGTAGATGAAGCACCAGGCCAGCCATGGCCATGCTTCTCTGGTCCAGCTGCACACCAGCGCCATGGAGCTCTGGCCAAGCCTTGCATCTCCAAACTGGATCTTCATTTTTCTTCCCCTTCCAGGTGGTGCTTCAGAGACAGTCGACACATAGCTAACTAGACCCTGAGATGGGAGTGGTACAGACAGGTCTCCTGATGCCGTGATGGACTGCTAGATCTGTCACATGACTTTGACCAACTCTCAACCTTTGAATTTCAGTTCCCTGTTTGTGAAAACGGGCATCTTTCGGTGTACAGCAAGGATTCAGTGTGGTAACGATAGAAAATTGCCTGATAGAGGAGAAATCTCTGGTCTCAGCTACACTGTCCCCCATCCAGCATCTCTCCTTGGGGAAGGGCTGGCCACATTCCCAAAGCTGCTTATGAAGGTGCCCTTTTTCCCTCGTCCTCCCAAGGGACTCTGTTCCATCTTCTCCAACCAGCTGCCTTCTCTGCCAGCCTGGCTGCCTTGCCCTGAGAGACCCCTGCCAAACAGTCCCCGTGTCCAAGAGTCCAGAGGCTGGCCATGTTGGGTTTGTCCGCAAACTCCTGGCAGCCAGGCCGTTGATTTATCTCCTGATGCACTCTTTGCCATCTGTTTTTATATTGCTTTCAGCACAAGATAAGTGGTTCCCACACAGCGCTGAGCTTCAGAGATTGCAAAGTTCATGAGTTTGCAGAATTTATGATAAGGCAGAGAATTGTCTTAGCGCATCATTCATGGGCGCAAGGTCCAGAACGAAATGCCGCTACTTCCAGATGTTTCTTTCTTTCCTCCTGTCCTCTCTTCGGGAGGTAGGGATGGCCAGCCAGTATGCCCTTCTCTTCATCCTGGACCTTGTGAAGCCTTCGGTTCCTTCTTCAGTGACGCAATAGGGAGCATCCCTTTCATGGGATCAAGAAGGAGCAAGGAGCTAAGCATAGTACTGTCCTTCAGGGGTGACTGGTTGGCCATGATGTTGCTGAGTTGGGGCTGGATGAAGGAGTACCATCCAACATCTTCCTTCTGGTCAAGTCTTTGTTTTAAAAATGTTCCAACATTTACTGTGATGACTAGTATCATAAATTATAAATGCACAATAATAGGCCCCAAAGGATTGTTTGGAGCATAGATTTCCCTATCCACTGCTACCTTCATTTAGAACTTTGAAGTTGATGACACTGGCTTGGATTCTCAGCCATGTCACTTACTCAGTTTTACTGGAGCAGGTTGTTTAGCACAGTAAAGCCACAGGTTCTTTATTTGAAAAGCAGAGCCGGTGACTACCATCTCATTCATTGAGGATTAAATGAGACAATGTATATAACAATACACACTTCCTAGAAAGCCATACATGTGTGTACATGCATGTGTGTCTGTTGTATGCATTGTATGCGCGCGCCTCTGGAGGTCAGAGGTAGATGTTAGGTACCTCTGTTGATCTCCAACTTATTTTTTTAGTCACTTAACCTAGAGCTCACTCATTTGGCAAGACTATGTATGTGGTTAGCAAGCTCTGAGTATACTCCTGTCTCTGCCTGCCCAGCCCTGGGGTGACAAGCAGATGTCACCACGATTAGCCATTTATGTGGGTGCTGGGAATCCAAGCTCCGGTTCTCAGGCTTGCAAATAAAACAGTTCACTGAACTGTCTCCCCAGATGCCACATATTTGATTTTATTGTTAGCTACTGTTTTGTTTTGTTTTCATTTCTGTGTTAGGTCCATGGTTACATAAGCAGAATTTTACGGCCCTGCTCTCAAGGAGTCCTGAGCAGTAGTCATGCAGAGAATACTTACAGATTCTGCAGGAGGGGAGCCTACCTCCTAGGTAGAGGGTTAGAGTTTGGCTTTGGGGCTGATGGTCAGGGTAGGAACCAGTTGGGTGAAGAAAGCTTGAGAATATTCTAAGAAGGAATGATGGTGGGTGCCAATTCTGGGACTGAGAAGCATGTGGACTCTAGAGCTAGAGCTACATGTGTCTGAGTGTGGCTGGGGAGAGGAGACCACGTGGAAGATGTGCAAAATGAAAATGAGGGTATGCAAAGTTGACTTGCTCAAAACTTACACATCACACCCATCTGTGGTGAGCCACTGGACAGATTTACTTATTTATTTAATATAAGCTATCAAAAATTTAGTGCTTCCTATATAGGAGGTCTAGAAATCAAATATACATATATTAAGCTTTAATTTATATTTCACAGCCATCCTGCAGAACAGGTCTGAAGATGCTCGGCGTACAGATGAGGATACCAAGATGAATCCACTTGCTTAAGATGGTGCAACATGCAGTAGAGCTGCGATTTCTTTGTAGAGCTTTCTGATATTAAAACCTTTCACCACTGTTTCATTGTTCATCCTTGAAGTGTTGATCTGTCCCTTCAAGACCATAAACACCTTAAATTGTACCTTAAAGTTAGGAGAGCATGGCTTATAAATTAGAGCTAGTCTGGAAATGCTGTGAGTTGGAATATTTGTTTAACTAGGCAAAGATGTGTTACATTCTGTTGACGCTACATTTGTTTAACTATGTAAAGATGTGTTGCATTTGCATTTGTTTTACCTTGCCTGGTCTAATAAAAAGCTGAATGGCCAATAGCTAGGCAGGCAGTAGAGGGATAGGTGGGGCTGCCTGGCAGAGAGAATAAGTAGGAGGAGAAATCTAGGCTTGGAAGAGAGAATAAGGGAGAAAAAGAAGGAGATGCCTGGAGCCAGCCAGGCAGCTGCCAGACAGACAGACACAGAAGCAGGAAAGTAGAACTTACAGAATGAAAGAAAGGTAAAAAGCCTCGAGACAAAACATAGATGAAGAGAAACAGGTTAATGTCAGTCACAACAGCTAGTGGGACAATCCTAAACTAAACTAAGCATTCATAACTGTTAATAAGTCTCCATGTCATGATTTGGGAGCTGGCGGTCCAAGAAGGCCACCTATAGATGGACCAGGCACTGGGGTGGTAAACTTTGTTTGCTAAAGTGACAGGTCACAGCCTGGTAAGTAGTTGGCAGCAGTGAAAACAAGTTTGGGCTGAAGTATCAGGTGTTCCAGAGTGTTGGTAAAGGTATTTGCAGAAGAAGCTATAAACCCTGGGGAATCAGGAGCCACGTGCCCAATTTCTATGTGGGTTTCACACAAATCCTACATCTCCCCTGAGGACCCGGCTCCTGGACTGCCAGACTCTTCTGTCCCTCTCCTGTCTTCCCCTGGCTCACAGGAATGAGCTCTGCTCTTTCTCTTACAGTCCCCCTCCCCCAAAGAATTTTCCTTCACCCCTCGGATGATGTGTGTCACTTTGTCCCTGTTGCATTTGGAAATGGCCCACGTAAGTTTGCGCATTTGGACATTTGGTCCCCACTAGGCACGCATGTTCTGGAAGGTGGTGAAATCTTTAATAGGCGCCTCAGTGGAGGCAGTAGGTTAGTAGGAACCAAACTGAAGATTTTCTAGTCTGACCTCACTTTCTGTCAGTTCTCTGGTTCCTGACGGCAGATGCAATGTGACCTAGTGCTCTTGTGAGCAGGCCTTCTCTGCCATGACAGACTGTGTTGCTTCAAGCTGTAAGCCCGCATGAGCCTCCCCTCCCCACCAGCACGCGCACACACACACACACACACACACACACACACACACACACACACACACACACACACACTTTAAGAAGCTTCCTGTCAGGTATTTGGTCACAGAAACAAACAAGCAAAAGAGATGACTAGTAAAGTCCCCAAGGCTCTTGTGTGCATCTCCTGAGGTGCCCCCACCAGCTTGCCTTTCCCTCAGAGATACAATCAGACAAACCCAAGTGACAGACAGGGATAAAGCAACCAGAACAAGTACCAAGAGAGGGTGGAAAGACGGAGAGAGAATGTGATCACAAGAGGGATTTGTAGAAATGGTTAGGAGCAGAGCGCCGGATCTTACATCCCAGTCTGATGGTAGAGGACAGGTAGAGGCGTCCTGGCTGCCTGGCAGTAAGGGACTCTAGTCAGCAGGGAAGAGCTGCCTGGGGTGGGGGTGGGGACAGTGCAACTCACAAGGAACACAGAAGTCCTCGCATCAATGCCAAGCCCCGAGAATAGCCAACTTTTGTCTAGTAGATTTCCATCGTCGTGAATTTACTTTTGATTCCCCCAGACTGTGAGTCCAGGCAAGGACCCACTGTGCTGAGACATCTGGGCAAAAGCCTTAAGAAAGTATCCAAGGCATCCAGGCTGGGTAAGGCAGGACAGCTCTGGGGACAGACACAAAGATGGAGTCACAAGAAGGACACAACACGCCATTCAACTTCCACGCTGCCCCTGCATGCTCCGTCCCGCCCAGTCCTGTGTAGTACCCCTCTCACAGGCCCGGAAACAGGATTCTTGAAAGCCTCGGTCAAGGGGGCATCAAGGGTAAGAGGCAGAGTCGTTGTCGTCCCTGGGGTCGGGTGTGTCCTGCTGCTCTGAGTGTCACACTTTCACCCCCTGAACGGGCTTCTGCCCTGAACCTGGTCTGAGCTATATAGCATTCCCATGGTGATTTGATTGAAAGTGGCTACCATCGTTCATAAGGAGCACCCTTATTAAGAAGCCTTTTTGGAATAGGTGTGGCCTTGTTGGAGGAGGCCAGGCGTGGGAGTTGAGGTTTCAGATGCTTAAGACACGCCCAGTGTCTCTTTCTGCTGCCTGCTGATCCAGATCCAGATGTACAACTCTTGGCTCCTACTCCAGCACCATGTGTGTCTGCACACCACCATGCTTCCTGCCATGATGATAATGGACTGAACCTCTGAACCTGTAAGCCAGCCCCAATTAAGTGTTTTCCTCTCTAAGAGTTGCCGTGGTCATGGTGTCTCTTCACAGCAATAGAAACCCCAACTAAGACAATTCCTAGTTCTGTGTTCATTCGCAGTTCCCTGAGGTGTTTATATTTTAATGATAAGCTCTTGAAAGGAGAAAACCCATCATAACTCAAATGGTAAAGCTTTGGCTTCTTAATGGAATTTCAGGGTAATGCTTTCTTTCAGAGCTGCCTAATATGTTAGCTACTAGCCACGTGTGGCTCTTGAACATTTGAAATGTGGTTAGTCTGAATGGAGATGAGCCACAAGTGGGAAATACAAGCCAGATTTTGAAGACTTAGCATAAAGAAATTATGTAAAATAGCTCATCCATAATTTTGGTGAAGACCGTATGAGAAAAGAATAATAATTTGGATATAATGTGTTAAATAAAATGTCTTACTAATGTTAAGTGTATCTGTTTTTACTGTATTTCTACAACAGTGGAAGAAATTTCGATTCCAAAACATGGCTCGTATTTGTAGCTTGGTTTGTATTTTTAAATTGTATTTTGTTTTGAGGATTTCATGTATGAGTACATTGTTCCTTCATCATATCCCCCCTTTAACTCCTCCTACGTCCCCTCCCCATTCCTGGGTCAAATTCATGTCTTCTTCTACCTCCTAAGTTCAATTAGTGTTGCCTGAATGCCCTTGGGCATAGGGCACAGGTAGCCTATCAGAGGGCTCCTTCCTGAAGAAAACTGACTCTCCTTATCTTTGCTGCTGTTGACTGCCTGGACTATTCAGCTAGGGGTGGGATCTTGTGAGCCCTCCCCCATCCATGCAGGAATGTTGACTGGTGTGGTCTTGTGCAGGCAACCACGTTGTTGAAAATTCATGGGTGTGATATTTCTGTCATGTCAGGAAGACACTATTTCTCAGCAGTCTGCCTTCTCCTCTGGCTCTTACACTCTCTGGTCCCTCTTCCTTGGCTTCTCTGAGCCTTGGGTGTAGGTGCTGTGTCATAAATGTCTATTTGGGGACGTGTACTCCACAGTCACCAATTCTCTGCCGTCCCGCCAGTCCTGGTTCTCTGTAATAGCCTCGGTCTGCTGCCGAAACCAGCTTCTTTGATGGGGTGGGGGTGAGACTGCACTCACCAAAGAAGCCTGAGAGTGCTGGGCTTATATTTTTCATAAACATATTACTCTTGACAACATTCGTATATTCCCTATTTCTTTCATTCAAAACATATTTATTAAATGTGACTACTCTTTACTGAAGATTTATTATGTTCCAGGAACCTACAGAGTTAATAGAATTGCTAATGTATCATTATACACATTTTACAGATGAATATGAGGATCAGGCTGATTAAACTCAGTGCCCACCACTCTTGGGAAGCAAAGCACTGCGCATGAGTACAGATACGCGCTCTGGCTTGGATTCAGGCCTCACTGCTGTTGTCGTTGTACATGTTGACCTGGTGCCCCAGGTTAACCTCTCCATGACTTTGTCTCTTGATAAGTACGCAGAGATTACAACAGCACCTGCTCAGACTAGTTAAGAGAACTGAGCAACTTTCTACACATTAAATACTTTGAACAGTACCTAATGCATGGAAAGGAATGACTATTGGCTGTGTGTTGCCTACCGGTGAGGAGAGCCACAAGCTAATCCAGCTTTCTCCAGTGCTCTCTCCACAAGCCTGCAGGCCTTACATGTGTCAGGTGCCCGCTTTGCTACTACAGGGTTCAAAGCAGGCCGAAGAGAGAGATTCACCTGCAGATGGTTTGCAGCTCACATAGAATGTAAGAAATGTTTGTAAAAATTACAATAAAATGGGGGTAAGAAGAGATACATAATCACCCCAAAAGGACTTCATGGGTGGTGCAGAGAAAAAACTGCTCAGACACTAAAGGGAGGTCACCCTCAACTGGGGGTGTCTGGAGGAGGGGCATCTGGGCATGACATTAATGTGAGTGATGTTAAGCAAGGCAGGCAGGCTTGGGGAGGAGTCAGGAATGTCCTGCTTGGGTGTGGATCTGTGGCAAGCCTATCACTAGGCAGATAGAATCTACATGAATATGGCCAGCCTGGGGGATAGAGAAGGGCCAGAGCACGAATCTACCCATCTCCCTCTCCAACAAGGTGTGTGTCTTCCACATTGGGAAGGACTCCTTTTTCCTGGTGTCCCCTTGGACCAGTTCACCCTTTACCAGGCTCACCAACCACTGACACCACACAGAGTCCTTGTCCCCATTCTCAGGGTTGTAGTTTCTCTCTAACGCTCAGCTGAAATGTTTCTCTCTTTAAAAAGTAAAGGAGTCAGTGGGATAGCCTAGTGGGTAGAGCTGTTCGTTGCTGAGTCTGGTGACCTGGGTTCAATCCTCGGCACCTCTGTATTGGAAGGACAAAACCAAGTCTTGCAAGTTCTTTTGGTCTCCACCATGATGTGGATGCGTACCAAAGGAATAAAAACTGTGAATGATTGAATGAATGAATGAATGAACGGTGAATGAATGAATGAATGAAAGAAAGAAAAAATCCAACTCTGTGCAGAACTTCACGAACAGGCATTCTCCCTGCCCTCCAATAACCACGAGTGAGAGTTCTGTCCCCAGGGGCACAGGCTGGCACTGCTCATGAGTCCCTGCATGTCTCAGTGTCGTGGCCAAGGAAGAGAGATCAAGTGTCGTCTCCCAGGGGCCCCTGCGTATGTGTGCTCTCAGTGACCATGTCTTCTGTGACCTCAGCACCCAGCCCTGCCTCTGCGGGGCTGAACAGCAACATGGTGCCTCCGCTGTCACCTCCTCCCGAGGAGCTTGGCTCTCTTCAATTGAATCACTCACTGCTCTAACTTCGCAGCCATCGTTCCCTTCTGCAGCCTATTATAACTCTATCCCTGACTAATGTAGCTGAACATACTGCTCCCACCCTGCTCTTCTGCCAGCAGCATCTGTAAAAAAAAAAAAAAAAAAAAAAACAGCTTTGTCAGGCAGCCTTCGCTCTCCCCCCCCATCCCCGCATCCCCGCATCCCTGTGGCTCCCTCTCCTCTCTTCTCTCAAGAGTCTATCAGTAATCATTCTCTGCAAATATGCCAGAAAGCTCCCCATGCCCTTGAGCTGTCCTTAGCCCGGGATCCAGGATTCTGGCTGGCCACTTGTCTCTGGACCTGGCAGGTGGCAAGGTCCTTCTCTCAACCAGCTGCCCTCTCCATCAGCCCATATGGACAGACAATATGCTTTCCATAGAAGCCCTGGTAGGTCCCACACATCCCAGCATAGTCAGTTCCCAGCCCTGCTTGACGGTGTATGTGAGAGACGGGAACAAATCAGACAGTTTGTTGACGTGTTCAACACATGCAGTTGAGGCATGGGGTCCAAGTTGAATGTACGTGGGTGTGTGCTAAGTATGCTTTCCATTGGGAGGCCTTGATTTCATGCCCATATGTGCATAATGCACACGCACGCACGCATGCACGCATGCATCATGTGGCCACATAGAAACAGAGCCACTAGATTTCAAAGCAGGCAGGCAGTGGGCTTGTTTGCACATTTGCCTCCTACACACTGCCTGTTTTTCTCTGACTTCATGGAATTCTGTGCTGGTGAATTCTGGAGATGTTTCACCTTGGACACAGAAGATGAGGGAAGAGACATGTCAAGCTGCATAGGGTAGAAGTGTTTTGCAGATGTTAGAGTAAGCAGTATAAAAATATTGCTTCCTTTCTCAGACTTTGTTTTTTTTTTTTTTTCTTTCTTTTTTTTTTTTTTTAAAAATCTGCCTCATCTAAAGCTAGGGGCTGACTAATGTCCACAGCAGGAAATAGGAACAAGCAAATTTGTCAATTAGAATCCTGTTTGTACTTCTGAGGGCTGGGTCAATTATTTCACTAATTAGTCCATTCATTCATTCATTGATTTCTTCACTTACTTGTTCATTTCAACATCAATTTATTTTTTTAAATAATTTTTTCTGATTATAATAACAATGCATATTTATTGCAGAAATTGTGGAAGATTTGTTCAACTACAGAGGAGTCTACATGAATCCCTTTCTTTTCTCTGCACCCAAAGCCAATGGCTGTCTAATATTTGGGTATATCATCTTTTATCATGAGCTCCCAGCTGAGGCCGAAGCCCTCGGGCCTCTGAGCAAGAGTCTGCACTTGGTCACCTTTCCTCCAAGCAAACCAACCTTCACCAAGCAGAAGAGAAAAATGAAGACGTTACTCCAGTTTTCAGGATGAGGCCGAGGAAAAGTATACACAGATGACACACAGCAAAACTTAGTCAAATGCCTCCATTAGACATCTGGGTTCACGGCCGTACCTCTGATTCCAGTAACTGCCAGCTGCTTCATGTCCTTGTCTGCATCATTCATTGGGCCCGACACCAGAACCTGTGTTGTCTCCAGCTCTTGTCTCGCTCCTCCTAGAAACACACGCACCTCTCCACTCAGAGAACGAGACCCATCTTAGCATCCTTTATCTTCATAATTCAAAAGGGTGAATTGCAAGAAATGTGTGTGTTTTCCTTGAAGTGGATAATTGTGTTCTGTCTTTCAGCCCTGTACGCATGTATGCACATACGTATACACACAGGGATCGGGCATACATTTTACTAATATTAGGCACATTATGTTTGTCATATTTTAGAACTAATGCTTTTTCTCCCACATAATTTCTTTGATAATTAAATGTTCTTTCAAAACACACTTTTCATAATTATTTAGTATTTCACCCGTGCAATGTTTACAACCTATTTGATTAGTACTCTGTTGTTGGAAGTCTAGGTTTTATGTGCTTCTACATGCTCTCTCTCTCTCTCTCTCTCTCTCTCTCTCTCTCTCTCTCTCTCCTCTCTCTCTGTCTGTCTCTGTCTCTCACTCACTCATACCTACCTACCTACTCTATTTACATGACAATGATAGATGGTCTACAAATCCCTAGTTATCTTCTTTGTAAGTACTTCCAGTCTTCTTTTGAAGATAAATTTCTAAACTTGGAATTTTCCACTCAAAACTCAATAAACATTTTGAAATGTGTTATAAATTGCCACCTAGAAAAGTCTTAACTTGATTTATTTTTTTATATGCAGACACACGATGTAGACACAGGCAAGGACTTTCTGAAAAGGACTCCAATGGCACAGACAGTGATCACAAGAATCTACTAATGGGATTACATGGAATTAAAAAACTCCCACACCACCAAGGAAACAGCCAGCAGAGCGAAGAAACAGCTACAGGAGAAACTCTACTTCCCAAGTTCACACCCAACAGGAAGGGCATCATGTATAAAGAACTGCAGAAATTAAACGACAAAAAAATTGTCTAACCAACAAATAGACCAATGAACTGAATAGACAAATCTCAAAAGAAGAAACACAAATAGTCAATAAATGCTTGAAAGAGTGTTTGAAAACCTGAGTCATCAGGGAAATGCAAATTAAAACTACTTTCAAATTCTACCCCACATTAGTCAGAGTGGCCAGCATCCAGAAAACATGTGACAACAATTGGTGACAGGGATGGGGGGTGGGGGAGGGGAAGGAACCCTCCTATGCTGTGCAGTGTGAACTGGTGCAGCCACTGTGGAAACTGGCCTGGAGAGTCTTAAAAAAACCTAAAATGGCAACCCCCATATGACCCAGGGACACCACTCCCGGTATAGACTCAATGGCCTCTAAATCAGTGTGTCGCAGAGAGACTTGTACGGCCATGTTTGTTTATTCCACTCACAATAGCCAGGAAACGGGACCAGATAGAACCCTGGTAGCAGATGAATGGATGAAGGAAATGTGGTATGTGCACACAATGGAACTTTATATAGCTGCAGAGAGAAGCAAGATCATTGCATTTGCAGGGAAGCGGATGCAACAAACCACACTCAGACAGACAAGTGCTGAGCGCTTTCTCTCATCTGCCTAACCTATATTTAAGTTTATATACAGGAATATGTACCCCTGTATGCATATTTTTAAAAGTTATTGATCATTTACCCAACACTAGGCGTTATTAGTGGCTAAGGATTTAAAACTGTGTAAAATGTACTCTTCGTTACTGGAGAACTTATAATTGAGCATTTACTTTAACTAAATGGTAGGCTCCTGCTCTCCTCCCCAGATGTCTATTTGAATTTATATTTAATGATATGTTGGATGAGATACTGGCTCTGCCTCTAAATATATTTTTCATCTGCATGTATGACACACACAGAAGACCTTTCTAATTCTTGAAGCCAGCCCCCAGCATCTCTGCTACGTGCTGGTTTACAAAACACACAAGCATGTGAAATGCTTCTATTTTTATCTTCAGCTTGTGTCTTTGGAAGAAAGGGAGAAGTACTTACTTACAGATTGGAATATATATTAATTTGATCTTAAAGGGAAAATGACCGTTTTGTTCACACCCATGCTGGATCATATAGGGAATCCTAAATTTTTGTTCTGCAGGACTGGTCTACCTGCAGTATGGATTGGCTTTATCTTGGTGCCTGGACATTTTCTGCGGCCTCTCTCTACCATCAACTATTGTGTTCGTCTAGACACTTCTCCCACAAGATCATAAGTTAATGTTTCTCCCATTCTTGTTTTGATTGCCTGTGAGTGTTTCTCAGCATTCTTACCACAGTGAAATAGGGTCAACACCGAACAAGGACTATATATTATAATGCCGTGGTGGTTGCAGTAGTTTGCATTTCATTTGTTTTATTTTGTGGTCTGTGGGGTCAAACCCAGGGCCTCATGCACACTGAGGAAGAGCTTTTCCACTGGCCTTTATCCTGTGATCCTCCCGCATCAACCTCCCCAGTAGCTTACATTAAAGACCTAGGCTGCCAGATTGGCTAGATAGCTTTTGCTTTATTTATTTATTTATTTATTTATTTATTTATTTATTTATTTATTTATTTATTTTTAGACAGAGTCTGATGTAGTCCAGGTTGGCCTTCAGCTGGCTTTGTAGTCAAGGATGATCTTGAACTTCTGATTCCCCTGCTTTAACCTTCTGAATGTTGAAGTTACAGGTGTGCATCATCATACTCAATTTCTCCTGAATTAGGCATTGAACCCAGGGCTTTGTGCACGTTAGGCAAGCACTCTATTACTGCGCTACACACCTGGCTTTTCTGTTGCTTTGTATTTTTCTATTTGCAGGAACTTTGACATCTCTGACTCAATGATGCCAGCCTTGGCCATATGTTAGACTCGGGTCAATGAAATGTTAATGACATTAGTTGTCCAAGCATAAGCTTTAAGAGCCAGCCCTCAACTGTAAAATTTCTCTTTCTTCTTTTGCCATGACACCAACACATCCCTGACCAGAGTTGCTGTTTCAGTGTGGGTCAAGGAATAAGGATGAATATAGCATCCATGCAGCGTAAGTAAGAAATAAGTTTATGGAGTGGAAGCCATTAAGGTTTTCAGATCATCTGCTGCTGCAGCATAATGCAGCCTGAGATGACAGTCCTGTACACTAAGACCAGTATGGTGCTGTATGATGTGAGGTCCCTGTTCTCTACTTAATCTGATTCATTCATTTACATTTGTAACATTTGACTTTACTTTCATAGTATCAGCACATTGGACGACAACATAACGTTGGAGGGGCAAGTAGGAGAAATGTCTTATATCTCTTAACCATTTTCTCTTTTTACAAATACTAAGATAGCATTTTACGATGAACATCAAAATTTCCAACCCTAATCTCTAGTATCAACCAATTACCTAGGTTGACTTCAAGCTAAAATGCAAGAAGAAATTGAGATCTCAATTCAATTACATTTTTTAAAAAAGAAAGAAAAATCTTAACTGTGGTCTTTCAAGATGACTCACCAGGTAAAGGATCTTGTTGCCAAGCCTGATGTCCTGAGTTTGATTTCAAGAATCCACAGGATGGAATGAGAAAACTGACTCCCACAAGTTGTCTTCTGAACTCTATGCATGCACCTGCGTTTATATGCACACATCAGTCAATCATTTGATCAATGCAATAAAATAATCCTATCTACCAAACCCCTGTCTTGCAGCTGCCTGTCCTAGTTCCCTGTGACATCCTCTGCAGCTTCCTCTCTCACACCTAGATTTTCATGCTATTTTAACAACGCTTTTCACAGAAGATATAACGGTATTGCCATTATGCTTGTATTCTACCTACTTGGTCTTCTCTTGAGAACAAGGACAATATTTTGTCCAACATACATATAATGTATGTCAATAGGTTCATTTATTTTCCCAACCATTCATTTACTGATTCAATGACTACTTAATGAGTAGCTACTATGTGCCAGATAAAGTTCTCAGTCTAGGGAAACCAGCGGTGAACTAATAGATACGGCCTATGACCTCATGGAGGAGACAGATACTAAGAAAGTGAGAAACAGAAAAGCAAAAAGGAATTTAAGTGTTGTGAAGGAAAGATCCAAGTTGAAACGCTAAATGTTAATCATGTATTTGTAGGTTCAAACTTAGGGGTTTTAAGGAAGGCATTCGCAAAGAGGTAAATTTCATGGTGGGGCTTAGTTTAAGAGCCAGCTTCAGAACAAATGCTTTATAGCACTAAGAAAATGGAACCCAAAAATCTCCTTTGATTCCTTCTTTGAGGAGTTGAAAGCCATGACATTATAATAGACAGACCTGGGGAGGAGCAGTTAAAAAATAAAGTGACAGCTGGACTGTGGTGGCGCATGACTTTAATCCCAGCACTTGGGAGGCAGAAGCAGGTGGATCTCTGTGAGTTCAAAGCCAGCCTGGTCTACAGAGCGAGTTCCAGGGCAGGCTCCAAAAATATACAGAGAAACCTTGTCTCGAAAAAGCAAAAGAAAGAAAGAAAGAAGGAAGGAAGGAAGGAAGGAAAGAAAGAAAGAAAGAAGGAGAGAGAGAGAGAGAGAGAGAGAGAGAGAGAAAGGAAGGAAGGAAGGAAGAAAGAAAGAAAGAAAGAAAGAAAGAAAGAAAGAAAGAAAGAAAGAAAGAAAGATAGATGAAGTGACTTTGGATTGTCAACAAGCACTTCTGGAACAACAAGCATAGAAGATAATTTAGCAACCCCAGATTCTACCTGGTTTGGGGTACACACACACACCTCTCTTCTAAATGCATTTGTCAGCTGTGACCCATACCTGCATGTACTATGCATACACACACCCCTCTGCAGATGATAATACGCTTCACAACCTGTTAGGAACCTAGGACCCCATCGGCATCGAGCTGCATGCACAGCCCCCTATGAACAATGGAATAGGTTTCTCTTCTGCTTAACAACCTCCAGAAACACTTCTAGGATGTTTAGCCACTGATGGCTCTCCCATAGAAGGACAACCAGGTCCTGTATGTGCTTTTTAAGACTTTTTTTTTTTCCTAAGGAGGATATGGGTAAATTTGGAGGAGAGCAAACTGCCAGAGTCATGCACAGATAGTATGATCACAGACCAGATGGATGAGGCGGCAGTGACAGGGAAGGAGAGGACAAGTTTGGCTAGGTTTCAGAACAAGCAATTCTGACATGGCTACCAGCTGAATTGGGGAGAGGGGAGAGAGCAAGGTGAGCTTCATGTTTCTGACTTATGTAAATAAGCCATTTACCAATATGCAATCCACTGGGAAAGAAACAGTCTTACAGTGGGAGGAGGTAAGAATTCTCTGTTGGATATGTTAAGGATGAAGGGTCTGGAAGATAAGAGGAAACGTTGTTGAGTGGGCAGCAAGAGACGCAAGCCTGTAATAGAGAGAGAAAAAAAAAAGCTTTGAGCTTAAATTAAAAGCTTGTCAGCATATAGATGTTACATAAAGCCAGGGAAGAAGTGAGATACTGTGGGGGAAAGGCACCATCTAAATGAATGAGTGGATGCAAGACAAGGCTGTGAGGGAGGGGTCTGAGGGCTCCCTTGTGGATGTGATGATCCTAGAGCAGCTGGCTGGGCAGCACAGATGGAGGGGAGAATGGGTGCTGCTTGGGTTCGTGAGCTGGAGGCACCTGCTCCTCGTTCAGCCCGAGTGCCAGAAGGTATTCTCAGAACTGAGCTGTGGGAGGCTTGTAGCCAAAGAGAAGTATGTAGGGCTCATCAGCCCCGTGGGAGGTTGAACTGTTGGAATCGATACTAAGATGGTTGGGCAGCCCACGAAGAGTGGGAGGAGACGTACTTGCTGACTGGGACTTGAGTACAGCGTTGAGGTGGGTGGAGGATAAGTCTCTGAGAAGGATTAGGAAGGAATGAGAAGGGATGGTAGGAGATGGTTGCAACAGAGGGACAATAGAATTTGCTAGACCGAGGGAGGGAAGGCTGATTTGGAGTTTCATAGCCAACAAAGCCAATGAAGCAGCAAATGAGGATGAGGTCATCGGCTCTGGCCAATCGGAGCTGCGTTTTCCAGGAAAAGGTTTAGGTAGTACAAGAAGTGATTTCCAGAAAGATGAGAGAAGTGGACAGCAGAGGAAGGTGGGGCCTCACTGCAGGTGGGAGAGAGAGAAGTTGAGGGAAGAGAAGGTTGCCATTAACTTAGACATCTTTGGACCCTGGGCGGCAGATCATGGAGAACACAATCATAGATAGTAGCCAATGTCCCCAGACTTCTGCCTAGGGAGGAGCCTGGCTATGTAGGAAAGTACTTTGACATGGTATAGTTCTGAAGCAAATGGTCAGTTCCCCATGTTGGTGTGAGAAGACACAGAAAAATAGGAAAACTCCCAACCTGCTCTGACTAAGACATGAAGGAGAATTTAGAGGCTGGGTAAGAGGGAGGCTGATAGTCGAAGAAAGGAGAATGGTGGGGAGGGAAAAGAAGGTGGGGAGGGAAAGGAAGGCAGTGGGAGGGGAAAGGAAGGTGAGGAGAAGAAGGTGGGAAGGGAAGGAAAGAGGTGGGGGTGAAGGAAGGTGGAGAGGGAAGGAAGGTGGGAGGGGAAAGGAAGGTGGGGAAAAGGAAGGTGGGGGGAAAGGAAGGTGGAGAGGGAAGGAAGGTGGAGAGGGAAGGAAGGTGGAGAGGGAAGGAAGGTGGAGAGGAAGGAAGGAAGGTGGGAGAGGAAAGGAAGGTGAGGAGAAGAAGGTGGGGGGGAAGGAAAGAGGTGGGGGGTAAAGGAAGGTGGGGGTAAAGGAAGGTGGGGGGGAAAGGAAGGTGGAGAGGAAGGAAGGTGGAGAGGAAGGAAGGTGGGGGAAGGAAGGTGGAGAGGGAAGGAAGGTGGAGAGGGAAGGAAGGTGGTGGGGGGAAGGAAGGTGGAGAGGGAAGGAAGGTGGAGAGGGAAGGAAGGTGGGGGGAAGGAAGGAGGTGTTGGTGGGGAGGAAGGTGGGGGAGGAGGAAGGTGGGGGAGGAGGAAGGAAGGTGTGGGTGGGGAGGAAGGTGGTGGGAAGGAAGGTGGGGGAGGAGGAAGATGGGGGGAGGAAGGAAGGTGTGAGTGGGGAGGAAGGAGTTGGCAAGGCTGGAGGTGCAGAGAGGCTGGGAGGGAATCCTGCTCTGTGGATGAAGGTTTTCTGGGGAGAGCGACGTGGTCAGTTGAGGTGGTTGTGCCCACGTGTGCTTCTCGGACACCCACATTTCAGCATGTCTGCTGAACTCAGTGTGAATGCAGCGAGGAAGGTAATTATCAATGAATAACACGATGAACCCCAACCTGAACTCATTTGGAGAAGCATTAATGCCCAGCCAAGAGCCTTCAGAGAGAATGGGCTCTCTCCGACAAGTCAGGCTGGGGTTGTGGGCCAGTTTCATCGGAATCTTAAGTATCGCCAACATAGACATCAGGTTTTATGCATACTCTGTGAGACAGCATTTAACACCCTTAACTAGATGTCATCTTCTTCACCGTTCAGGATACCACTAACAGGTAAATGTTCCATATTTGCCCCTATTTTCAGGTGGGAAGCGGGAACCTCAGAGAGGCAAGCTACCTTGTCTGATGTCACATAGCTTGTAGTAATGGAAGAGTGATTCAAACTCAGATCTCTCAGACTCCAATACTCCTCTTAGCTCACCGAGCAGATCATACTTGTACCCAGTACGGTGGATGATGATGGAAAGACTGGGATCATTAACAGAAGTGGCGGGAGAGGATGTGGGGAATTGGCTTAGTCCGTAAAGTGCTTGCCAGGCAAGCCTGAGTCCTGTGAAAAAATGCTGGGCATGGCAGCACACACCTAAAATCCCAGCACTGGGACATGCAGCCGGAAGTAAACCCAGGGGGCTCACTGGTCAGCCAATCTGGACTAGTCAGCTTATTCCGGGTTCAGTGAGAGACACTATATCAGAAAACAATTAAAATGGAGAGAGATTGCAGAAGGCACTCACTGCTGACCTCCAGACTCACAAGTTCGCACACCTGTCCACATACCTGCATACACACTCATGCACATATACACACACAGGCACAAGTATGCACAGCTGGGGGAGGGGAGGAGGAAGGGAGAGAAAAAAATTGAGGAGTGGTAGTGTTTGATGATGTGAATTTATTTCCCTGTCTCTGTCCCTCCCCCGACTGACTTTCCTTCCATCTGCTTGGGAGATTCTGAGACCAGCATTGAGCTGCTGGAAGGGAGGGAGGGAGAAGAAGGAGGAGGGAGGAGAGAGAGAGAGAGAGAGAGAGAGGAGAGAGAGAGAGAGAGAGGTAGGTAGGTAGGTAGCAGACTTTCCTTCCCCTGTTTCATTTTGGATGCCCAGCCCCTTTGTAGAGTAGTTACTTTCTACTTGGCCAAGCAGATATGAGCAGTGTTAATTTTATAATTGGCCTACCACCCTGGGTGCCCCATAAGCATTTGGAGCCAAACAATGGTCTTCCAACTCAAACAGCCTTCCCCTTCAGGCCATCGGTGCCGTGCCTTGTGCAGGCCCTGAGGCCTGCGCATGCTTCCAATAGGCTTCAACTGTGCACTTCCCATTTCACAGCAGGAGCTGGCTATTTTAGCACTTGGTTCTCACCCAGGATCTCTCTGGATTATGCTCTGGATTATTTATCCCAAACGATGACTTCCCTGGGCCCAAATATGAAGACAGGGCCTCGATCCATAAGTACCGAGTTCCTTGGCCCTCTTTGCGGTTGTCAGGCACTCCCCAAACCACAGTGCAGGGTCTGAATTATTGAGTCCTCAGAATAAAAAAAAAAAGTGGCAGCACAGACTTCGTGAACAGAACTCTGGGCTGTAAGCTGGAAAGGCAGTTAAGAGCTGATGGAGGAATTTGTTTTAGGTCCTCCCCTGCAGAGGGAGGGGCTTAGACTGGGTTGAGGAAGATGGTTGTGCCTCCAAAATGAAACAGTCAATCATGGCAGGGAGGGCAAGGAGTCAAGAGCAAGAGGCTAGCTGGTCACATTTCATCAGAGTCAGGAAGCCAAGAGAGAGACCAGGCTATAAAACCGCAAAACCTGGCCCCCAGTGACCCACTCTCTTAAGTAAGGCTCCACTTCCTAAAGGCCCACAACCTTCTCAAACAGCAAGACCAGCTGGGGCAAGGGTTCAAACACATGAGTCTATGGGGGTATTTCACTTTCAGACAATCCCAGCAACTATTACAAATTCACTTCTGTAGTACGAATCTTCGAAGGTCTTATTAATAAAAACAAACCTGAAGCCAGGTATTGGGGTGAACGCTGGAAGATCAGAGAAGCAGAACAAGCCACAGCCGCCTCACCTTGCCAATTCCTTTGCTGATCCTGTTTCCTCAGACTGGAAGCCTCTGGAGCCCTCATCTAGAATGAATCTCAGCTGAACTGCTGCTAGAAGCCTAAAAGCTTAACCAGGCAGTTCCTGGTTTTCACGCCTTACATACCTTTCTGCTTTCTGCCATCACTTCCTGGGATTAAAGGCTCACTTCATGGGATTAAAGCCATGAGTCACCATGCCTGGCTGTTTCCAGTGTGGCTTTAAACTCACAGAGATCCGGATGGACTCTGCCTCCCAAGTGATAGGATTAAAGGCATGTGTGCCACCATTCTCTGGCCTCTATATCTAGTGGCTGTTCTGTTCTCTGACCCCAGATAAGTTTATTAGGGTGCACAATATTTTGGAGAACACAATATCACCACACACTTCCTTTCTGGAATGTTCTTAAGACAGAACTCTGCACCACCATGTTAGTAGTCTGTGTTCAGTGTCATGGGATGGTTCTGCTTTGTCTGCCCAGGGAAGAAATGACCGATTTGGTGTTTGCTTCAAGGAAGACTGCTTTAAATCTATTCCAACATGTAGGAATCTGTCCTGCTCTTAACTCCATCCAGGATTCCATTACATTATTTAATGGACTTTATGGGGATTTTATAGCCATTCCCAATGGGAAAGTCTTTGGTTTGAAGTCCTCTGTTAGAATGTTAGGCTGTACCTCTATTTTTTTTCTTTAGTAGGAGAGAGGAATGTTAGATTTAAAATTTAAAAAGTTAGGGAAGAACTTGGAGATCAACAGTGGGTTGATGTCACTAATTGATGTGTATTGAGGCTGACTATACCATTGGCTTTGGTGTATTTCCTCTATTTTTTATATATATATTTATTTCTCTACTATGTATGGTGGATACAATGTTTGGGTGACCAGTGACCTAGGTGTGTTCAACTGTCTCACACTCCATTCTGATGGCAAACCCACGTGTTGTAAGAGACTTTTCTTGGGCAAGCACAGAACATAGATTACTCAGCTAGGGAACCCATGGAAGACAAAAGTAACAATTCTATCACATTTCAACTTGGTGAACCAATAAATTTATTGGGTTACTCATAGGAGTGTAGGTGAGGGTTCTTTACAGGAGTAGGATGACTTGAAAGACAGTTGCATCATTGAAAAACCCACCCCAACATAGGTGACAACTTATGAAAGCTGCAACCTGTAGCTCTTTGCATGGCTTACATGTTTCTCAACAGGACAGAGCCTCCTCTTGGCAGCCTGCTAAAGTCTTCTATCCCAAAGGTCATTTAGTGCTTCAGTAAGCTTGTGGGTAGCCCTGTGTATCTTGTCAGTTTTAGGAACTTCTTGAGACTTGTAAGATGTTTATTTCCTGAATGTCATGAGTCTTCCTCTCATTCCTAGAGAGAATGTTTTAATTAGAATTTATTGAGCCTTATGGAGCCTCCTCCAGCCTCCTTGTGGCTGGGAAGAGTGTGGAGAGGCTGAGACTATGAAAGGTAGAGTATGAGTCTCTTCTTGTATTTAAATTGCCATTTCATCACTCACGACTTCAGGAACATTCTTTAATCTCAGTATTACATTTGTGTATAAAGGAAAGAATTTATATTTGTTAGAATTAAGTGCAGCACTCCAAATCTCTATATACTACATCAGAGATCCATATACTGGTGTTATTACGACTGCCTCTGCTGCTGCTGTCCTTACACATTTGCTCATCCTGTCATTTTTCTAGCATAGCAGGTATCACTAGAGTCCCCTACCCATCCTCTGCCCCAACTAGTCTCCTCATCTGCCTCACATAACCAAATTGCTCAGACTTACACCTCACCAAACTCCAGAAGCTTGCTTCAGAGCCTACAGCTAGGGCAAAGCCTTTCTGCGCATTCCCATAGCTCTCTGCCCTCAACTTTTCCCGAAGTGTTAGCATCCAATAGTCAGCCTGCCGCTTTATGTCACCAGGGGAAGAAGACCAGCATGGTTCCGTGTATAAGGATACCTGCAACAAAGTGCAGCTATAGAGGTGACTGATGAGTCTTTCCCAGTGCATTCATCCATCCTCAGTATTGACAATGACTGTTCTTTGCCTTGCTGTATTTATTCTCTCTTAACAGGACCCCCATCTCCTTCACTGTCCCTCAGGCCTCAGCTCTGGATAAGCAATTGCCAATGGCATTTCTTTTGTCTCAGATGGAGGTGAAGAACGGCAGTCAAGCTCCTCTTCTTTTTCTGAGACAGTGGAGTCCTCTATAGCCTCTTGGCTGTGAGCTCAGGCAAATAGGAAAGTTTTCCCTTAGCCCACAGTACACTGGATGTGAATGGGTTAACCACAGTTTAGAAGAAGAATCGTCAAGGGGTAGAAAAATATAAATGGTCCTTTGAAAGTTTTCTAATTGCTACTAATCATCAAAATATTAGCCTGCCCCTGCCACACGAGCCAATCCGCTTCTCTCTTCATTAAATGTACAAGGCCAGCATCCAAATAAGAGCCGTCTTTGTTTTACAAGGAAAAGGTGGATCAGAGCTGAAGGAGCTAATCGTTTTCGATTAGTTAGTTTCAGACTTCACTGAGTTTTGTTTGGTGTAGATATCTGAATCTTTATAAGTGAACTGGATTGGCCAGCAACAGCTCTAGGAACAGGGGCATGGTGGGGGATGAATTCCCAAAGCGGCAGCCCTGTGGACACCAGGACACATGTGTTCACCCATGCGTGTGCTGTGTGCTCCATCGTGCCTCTGTAGGGTAGATGGGGCATGGCCTTGGGTTTGCACATGCGTAGGATTGACGGCAGATGTTTCCGGGGTTTAAGCTCTCCCAGAAGACCGACGGCATCTTCTCTGCCTCTCCAACTCTCTCTTTTAGCCCAGCCCCTGGAGACTCGCCTGCCTGCAGGTAATTTATTTAGTCTGGCAATCTTCCGGGATAGGCGTAAGTAAACAAGGATCAAGCCACTCACAACCTTAATTAGGCTACACATAAATAATGGATTGCGGATTAGCCGAGAACATACAGAGGATGTGAGAGCAATAAACCGAACTTTCCTTAAGTGGTACCTTCCTTCAAGGGCTCCGTTTCCCTAGGCAGGTGTCTGGGTCATGTGCCAAGAGACATTCAGCAACTCATCACTCATCTATTTATTCATTTGTTTATCTGTCACTCCACAGATTCATAAGAAACCATTTTAGAAATAAGATAGGATGGTAATATGTTTCTGGAGAAGGCGAAGTGAAGACAAGAGCTCTCGGATGGCACATGACAAGGTGGCTTTATAGTTAAAAAAAAAAAAAAACTTGATGAAGATTCTCAGAAGAGGATTGCGACAGATGAAGTGTGGCCCCAACAACAAAAGCCCCTGTTCTACAGGCTCCTTTTATCTCGTCACCTTGACCCTTTTCCCATCTAATAGCAGAGTCACTGAATCCAAGCACTTTTGGGACCACGTTAGTAAAGAGTAAACAGTGGAAGAGATGCCTGTGACTTCTAAGGCCGTATGAAAACGCCATGTGCCTCAGTCCCTCAGGGTGCTTTCCTGGAAGCCAACCATGAACTCTGCAGAGCTGAAGCCTGCCTGAGCCATGTGGCTACAGTTTCCCAGCTCACCTGAAGTCCAGGCTGGCCGGCCAGCATCCCCACTAGCTATATCCATGAGCATGCCTCCAGTGATGGCTGTCCCAGAACTGTTTCATCACGCCATCTAACCTTCAGTCTTTCCTGCTGGGCCAAGAGATCACAGAGCACAGGTCAACCACCCCCGGTCTGCCTTTCTAGGTTCCTAACTCACAGACTCTGAGCTTAACATGGATGTTTGAAGTTGCTGAATTGAGGGCTCATTTGTCACATAGTAAGGACTGTAAATAAGCGCATGGGAGAAACTCAAAGCCCCTGGAACTTCTACTTGGTGGCCCATGGTCATCAAGCCTGGGCAGATTTGTGCTGGTGCCCCCTTGTTTCTTCTTTTATTTCTATGGATGCTGCCCTTCTTAGCCAATGTCATTTCCTACCTGGACCTTCTGCATCTGTCCTTATCCCTCTCCATCACACGCTTTCCACTGCCTCCTTGCTGGGCTCAAAGTAGAACTGTACACCAACCACTTAGCCTCGCCCTCTCAGCATGGAGGAGGATCACAGGGGTTTAGTGGTCTGCAGGGAATCAGAGAAGCCAGAGGAGGATACAGTGACCCCTAGTGTGACATTGGGAAGTGGCTGCAAGTGCTAATTTATAGAAAAAGAAACATAGATAAAATAGCCATATGGGAAAAATTGATATGGATTTAAAAGATAAAATCAAGACTTCTGAAACATTCTCTGTAGCAGTGATTTCTCAGACTGCTACCAGTGTGGCTTTAGCCATCCCCTCAGGCCTGTTGGCAGCAGGTTGGTGGCCGCAGCTGAGGAGGAGAAACTTAAACCCTCAGACTCTCAGCACAGTACGTGAAGTCTTCCACGTCCACCCCTAGCCCAGGTTGGAGGCTGGCTAGCATGAAGCTAGTTTCCTGGACCAGCTGGTGGCTGTCACAACACCTACCAGGAGAGAGAAGAAGAAAAAGCTGGAAGAGAACTCACCCTGAGTGGATCCCTCTAGCTAATGGAATCCTTCGTGTTTTCTGGGGTTCCCTGGTGGTTGATTCTGCTCTGTATATTTTGTCCTGGATGCTGACTGGCCCTAGGTCAACTGCTCCCTTTATCCTTTGGCACAGTCTTCAGATACAGCTCCATTATCCTTTAGGCTTCTCTGGACAGCCTTCCAAGTGACTATCTGCCTTCCTTGGCTACCAGAGTATTTCTACACATAACATTGAACTCGAGCAGCAGATCTTGCTGGACATCTGCTTATCTCTACCATTAGACATGAAGCTGTTGGGTGATAGTCATAGCTAACTCTGTTTTAAAAGCTGTCTTTTTAGATTAGCTGTCTTCACAATATTAATTCTGCCAACCTAGGAGCATGGAAGACCTTTCTAGCTCCTGGTATCACTTTAACTTTCTTTTCCAATGTCTTGACATTTTTATTGCCAAGGTCTTCCTTTTCTTTGGTTAGGTGTATTCTTAGATGCTTAAATTTTTTCAAAAAAGCTACTATGAATGGGATATTTCCTAATTTCTTTCTCTCAAGGTTCATTATCAGTATATATAAAAGCTACTGGTTTTTAAAAAAATCAATTTTTGTGTCCTGCAGTTTTACGTGTTTATTAGATCTAAGAGTTTTTAGTAGATGCTGTAGGGTCTTGTAAGTATAGAATCATGTCAGCTGCAAATAGGGCTAAAAAAAGAACTGTCTTCTCCATCGAATCTCCCTGCCTGACTCCCCACATGGCGCTCTGAAATGATCCAGTCTCTCTTGATAGTGGTTGAAGAAAATATGCTACTTCCTTTATTCCTCTTTATAAGAACATGTGCTCTGGAGTGGCTGGCCCTGAAGCCCATCCCCATTTACATGGACTTGCAGAGGCTCAAGAGAAGAGGTAGCTTACTGGCTTTAAAAGTCAGTATTTCCTTAGAGGCCCCTGCTTCAGGAGTGGCCCAGGTCGTTCTTGTTCTGACATAAGATGCTGTGGAACGGTATGCAGTGAACCTCTTTCTTCATTGGGGGAGAGAGTGAGCTGTCCTTCCAAAGTCCCACAGATGGAGCCTTGAAGGTGGGGCCTATGTGAGGTATGCATGGAGAAGGTAGATCCAGGTAGGGGGGTGTCCCCAGCCACAAAAAGAACTCCATCCTGATGTCTGAAGCTCTCCCATTAGGGATTCATTCATTCTTTGCCACTGGAGCCTTTTTCAACCTTTCAGAGTTCTCGGTTAAAATGCAGATAGTCCTGAGGTAGGTAGAGGGAGAGATTTGAGCCTTTTGAAAACTACCACCTAGTAAAAAGTCAATGATGGCCCGGCTAAGAGCAGTGGCCCTTAAAGAAATGGAACAAAAGGTAAGAGCAATTTTGATGAAAAGAAAAAAAAAATTTTTTTCTTACTCTGTTCACCAAATTGTATCAGCAAATCAAAAGGCTCTCTCCTGGCATTGTGTGTATCTGTGGCTGGCTGATATGCAACATAATGGGGTTAATTCCAGGGCTTAGAGCACTGGCTGGCAATCGGAAGGATGCTTCTACTGGGAGGGAAACGGGGTGATGGTGGATTTATTCTCTCCTATAATTTCCCCCTTTTTGTCTAGAAGGTGGAGGCTTCTCTCTCCTGGGACTCCAGACCTCAGAGAACATGAAAAGGCGGGGGTGGGGGGTGGAGGGTGGGTTAAAAGATAGCTTTTTGTCTTTGAAGAAAATAAGATCTTTTTGTAAAATTTCAAGCACTCGAAAATGCTGTAGGAAGCACCAGATTTGGGGGGCAGAGAACAATGGCCAGGCCAGGCAGTGGAGCTCCATGAATGGGAGGCGATTTTCCACTCCAGCTGCTCGCCTTGGTAGTTAAAAAATTGCTTTACTATCTGTGTGTTTAATTAAGAGGAGTCCCACACATAACTGGAACCCTTAGAACCAGATGGCCCGTTACAGATTGGCAGCTTTACAACCCACAGCCCCCTTCAGAGAGGTGAAGCTGATGTCCCTTACTGTACAAGTTTGTGTACGGATGGGCACTGGTAGACTCCCTTGCCTCTCAGCTCCAGTCCTGGGTACCACGAAGGGGGTGCCAGGCTTCCTCCGGTCTTCCCATCTCAGAGTTCGCATCTTTTCCTTGGCTTTCATGGTACAAGGATGGCAGGATGGGGACCCTGTTCCATGAATCCTGAAGTACTGATGTGCAGACCATAGTAGAGTCAGGTCAAGTTGCCAGAAGAGCTGGAGAGGCCCAGTGGCTGGCTGCTCGATGGCTGTCTTCACATTACAGACCTTTGCCTGCCTACAGTATAACTGTTTCCGGGGATGTGGCAAAGCCACTTACCAGGCCCTTTTTAGGTCTGAGGATACAGCAGGTCCTTGGAGCTACACTCCAGCCTGGGTCAGGGGTCTCTCAGGGGACCCGGCCCACCTTGACCTAGTATCAAGTCCACTGCTTTATCCTCAAAGCAGTTGATTTGGGGAGCCTCCCTTTTCTAATGCCATCTGTCCGATCCAGGGCCTGCGCTCAGCCATTTATGATTCTTTCAATGCTAGCAGCTCACCCTGATTCAGCAGCCTGTGTGACTGTGATCGATCAGTGGTTGTCCCTGCTCTAAGGACAAGAGAGCTGAGAGGAGTTTAACTGTTTACACAAGGTCACTTTATTAACAGAGAAATTGCTTTTACAAATAAATGAGAGCTCAGATCCCCCCACCCTGTCCCTACCCACTCATTCACCCATAGCTTATGGGCTCCAAGAGCTTTTCAGAGCCAAGGATATTTTGTCCTAGGAGAGTGAGTTGGTAGAGGCTGCCCCAGGACAGCAGCGTCCTCGACTGCCTCACGGCTTCTTCCAGGCACACTTGGTAGACTCCCAGAGAGCCTGCCCCCCTTCACAGACCAGTGGTTAGGAATTTAATCTGCTTCTGGACATTTCTTGGATTTGTGGGGGACACTGCAGTTTACAAAGATTTCCCCATTCTCCACAGTGACCTATCATCTGAGCAAGGGCTTGAGAGAGAGGTGGTTTCATCGTCCTCTTAGCAATGGAAAAACTGGAAGTCAGGTACAGAACTGGAATTGAAGACTGTTGAGACTCTTGGTTTGACATTTCAGAGCCTGTGCTCAGAAACCAGAAAAGTCTAGATTTTGATCTTGCTTGCCCATTTACTGACTGAGTAGTCTTGCATGGCTAATTTTTTGTTATAGTTCCTTCAGATTTTATGACTGTCATTTTTTGTTTTTAGAATAGTTTTAAGTTAACAGAAAGATTGATGGGAAAGAGCAGAGAACTGCTATATTACAGGTCCCTCATGTCCACAGCTTCCTCACTCAAGGTCTTGCTTTGTCACCCATGCTCTCACAGTTGGTGAACTGCCATGTCTAGCCTTGTTATGTTACCCAAAGTCCATAGTGAGCATAGAGTCACACGTGTGTTTTTGCTTTCTCCAGGCTCGAACAACGTGTTGAATGTCACAGTGCTCTACAGTCCTTTCGCCGTCCTAAAATTCTTCTTCTGTCTCTGTGCGTCCCTTCCTGCGTCCTTCCCTCTCCACAGCCATGGTAGCTGCTCCTCTTTTCACTGTTGCTATGCCTTTTCCAGAATGTACTGGAGCTGGGATCATTCCGTGTGTGGGCTTTCCACATTGACTTTTTTCATTAAGCAATGTGCACCTTCTTGTGTCTAGAGAGCATTTCCCCTTCCCCTCTCTCTTTTCCTCTCTTCCTCCTTTTTTCTTCTCCCCTTTCTCCTTTCTTCGCCTCCTTCCTTCCTTCTCTTCCTTTCCTTCTCCCTCTTCCCCTTCTATTTCTTCTCCTCTCCTCCTCTTCCTCCACTCCTCTCTCTTCCCCCACCTTTCTCTCTTGCTTTTTGCTCTGAATACAAAGTTTCCATTCACTTTCCTTGATTCCTCTTTGCATCTGTATTTTATTATTGGGGATTTTTACATTCGACTGTATTCTTTTTTTCAAGGTGTTTTGGAACTGTAAACAAAATTAAGAACGAACTACAGGCAGGGACAGTTTTTGACATACCTTCTGTGCCCTCCATTCAAGGCCTCCCTTACACTAGTAACAGAATGGGGCATTTGATGTAACTGATGAGCCAGCACTGACATGTCATTATCCCTTAAAGCCATAGCTAATCTTAAGGCTCACTCTTGGGGTGTGCAGTCTTTGGATGTCAGCAAAATGCGTAATGTGATGTGTCCATGATTACAGGATCACATAGGATAATTTCACTCCTTGAAAGTCCTCTGTGTGGTGCTTCTACACACACACACACACACACACACACACACACACACACACACACAAACCCTCTCACAACCACTGAGGTTTTTACCACCTCTACAGTTTATAGGATGTCATATAGTTGGGATCAGACGGCCTTGCCACATTAACTTCCTTTACTTAGTGATATACCATTAGGGTTCCTCTGTGTCTGTTCATGTCTTGATAACTCATTGACTCTCTCTCTCTCTCTCTAATGAAACCAAAGGATAATGTTGGTCATTTTCCTCAACCAGTCTCCTTCCACCTTACTTATAGAGATAAGATTTCCAATTGAACCCAGATGTCACTGATTTAGCCAGACTGGCAAGCTAAACAGAGTCCTTCTCTCTCTGTTCCCCAAAGCTGAGATTACAGGTACATGAACCACATGGCTTCTCTGTGGAAACCTGAGATTCAAACCCAGGCCCTCAAGTCTGTGTAGTTAGCACTTAACTGACTGAGCCATCAGCTGAGCCCCAATCATTGGCTTTTGTTGGTAAATAATGTCTCACTCTATAGATGTACCATCAAAAAGTTTGTTTTGTTTATTTGTTTTTATAGTTTTTCTACTGTAAAAAGGGGCTAGTAGAGTTGTTAATCCATGACAGGGTTTTTGTAGAGGTCGGCAACTATGACATTCAAATAAAGCACTAGGCACCTAGTGAACTCCATCCACACCTGTTTAGTGTTGTGTACTCTTCCTGCTACCTTATTCTTACACACTGACTCCAGGAATTCTGGGATGTTGTAGAACGTTATTCTGGAATGGGCTGGGGAGTTTTTCAGAATACAGTGGACAGAATGTGAGGCCAGGAGCTCTGGGCTCAGACCTGGGATAACATCACCTGTGCAGAGCTAGGTCACATTTTTTTCCTGGGTCTTCACTCAACAACCCAGAGACCGAAAGTGTAACTGAGGTGAAGTATGAGCGTCCCTCAGAAGACCTTTGGCAGGACCATGTCAGCCTGATGCCTTTACTGCTATTGAAACCCCACAGACTGCTCCTGGTATAAGGAGCTAATTCTGTCTAGTGTCTGGTTGTCAGATGGGACAGAAGATTGGTCTCAATAGGGACCTTTCAGGACAAGTGGAGTGGTACGGTCTATATATGAAATATTTATATTCAAATATCAATAGAAAATGCTGAGAGAATACCAAACCCTACAGACCCATGTCACTTTAACTCATGGGCCCATGTGTTGAAACCTAGCAAGCCGTTAGAAACTTTAGGGGGTGTGGCCCAGCTGGAGGAAGTAGGTCATTGGGTGTGATGACTTGGGGGAGATATTCTTCCCTGGCTCTTTCTTGTGTTCGCCCTCTGCCGCTTGGCTACCATGGCGTCAGCTTCTCTAGCCAACCACAGCTTTTCCAACATGATGAATTGAAACCTCTGAAATGATGAGCTGAAAAGAAAAGGCTCTCCTCTCTTCAGCTGCTTCCCTCAGGCATTTGCCACAGTGATAGGGTCTGCTGAGTAGACAGGTGATTGGCAGAGATGGCTTGACTTCCCTGCTTGACCTGAAGGATTCCAAAGACCTCGAGCACTCACCAGATACCTGAATCCAAGGGCTACTGGGGTGAAACCACAGGAGTGAGCACCATTGGACGAGGGGCACGTGGGCCCTTTTCTCAGAATTGTTCCCCTGCTCCACTTCCCTTCTGGTATGACTGTAAGGGTCGACTGGGAAGTTTGGGAGAAGGCTTCATCACGGAAACCAGGTCAGAGTGTAATTCTCGGTACCTATTTGCAGTCTGCACCACCATAGGCAAATGGCTCAGCTTTTGCAGCCCCACTGGAAGTGACACCAGCGGAAGTCAGGGTGCAGGAGAGTTAATGAGAGAAACCACCTTCCAAGCAGCTGGTGCTTGGTGTGTGTCTGTCATAAGCATGCATTAAATGCTCACCACCATTTATGACTTCGGCCTCAGGTACTGCTCCGAAGTCTGTTTGGCTCGTTATTATTATTCTTATCATCTCCATTTTTTTGTTTTAATTTCAAGTCTCAAGCTCAGGGAAATTAATAACTTGCTCAAAAAATACCTGCCTCATTAGAGTTGTGTTTTCATCTTCTAAAAAAAACCCTGGCTGTAAAAGTGCTACACCTTGATCGGAAAAAAATGCCAGGTAGCAGTCTCCCACTGAGGTCAATTTAGCTCTCTGATCCTTAGAGGTGAAGAATGGGGAGGTTGTGGTAATAATGGCAAGAAAAATGTCTCCGTCTAGCCGATTTCAGTTGGAGCTCTGCTTCTGTGCCGTGGAGAATGTATATTGCATTCAGCCGAGGCCTCCATCTGTACTAAAGGGAGCAAGTCACACTGTCTGTGAAAGGGAATGACTCAGGAAGAGCTGCTGAGACACTCGAAGTCACCCCAGTGTTGATGTATGATAACCAGGGCATGTTACTGAAAGGCATAACATAATACAAAAAAGTTATTTTTCAGCCAATATTGCTGATGCAGCACCATTTTGGGTCCCTAACTGAAAATGATATATGAATTATCTCAACCCAAAGTCAGAAGTATAAATTATAGAATATATCTTTCACTGTTTTATTTGGGCTGTAAAGCGACACCTTATTATTTCTCCTCCTGGGCTTCTTTTAATGAATCGGGATTTGAAAGTGAAATATTTATTATATTGCAGGGGAGAGATTACATCGTGTTTCAGAAAGGAGGGGGGAGGGATATGGAAATCAGCCGGCATCTTGGAAATTGGTCTCTTTCTTGTTATGAGAAAACGGCTGATGCGGTATTTTTCCTGAGCTCTGTGTTAGTTGCAGAAGAGAACCCCTCCAGCATGCTGAACACAGCTTGCTGAGTCAGGGACACCCCCCCCCACACACACACACCTGCATGCTGCTCTCACCCACACACACTCCTCATCTGATTGGGGAAGAGAGCTACCTGGCTATGATACGTGAAAGAATACCCCGAGCCTTCTCATCCCATGTGACCAGAGAAAGGGTGAGGAGGGAGGCAGAGGAAGGATCTACCTCATCTCCATGGGTATGTTGGGGGATAAGATTTCTCATGTGAATAATAGGGCAGTTGTTGAGACTCAGCACGGGCATTATAGATACATTTCTTCTTAGAGATCCCAGATTAGTCCTGATGGATGGCTGTAGGATTTTAGCATGTCACGTAACTGCTCATGGACAGGTGACCAGACTGTTTGGCTGTTGAAAGCAAAAGTACCAACAAGGGATGCTCAGGGATCCTTATCACACATGAAGGGAGAAGAAGCAGATAAGAAGCTGGACTCACGTCACACTGTAGCGGTATTAGGTGGGTGAGACTCTAGCTCAGGCACGAGAGTCTGTGCAAAAACCGCGAAGTATTTACTCTCCATTTATCATTTATTTATAAATAGTACGGATGCTTCTGTGAGCTATGCTTGATATACCGTAAGAAGGGAAATAGGATGCATAGCTCTGGTGCCCGGCGAACTGTGGACTAGCAGTGAAGATAAGCTGCGTGTCGAAATCAAAAGGGTGTGTCGTGTCAGCCATTAGGGTCTGTAAGGACATGGTGATGGTCTAACAGGGGAAGGCTAGCTATGCTGGAGCAGAGCTTCAAGCCTTGTGCCGGTTGATTGGCAGGCAAGCATATGCTGAATGGGTTCACTTGTCATGAGCAGATTAACAGAGGCAGTAGTTAACTAGGAAGCGGGGAGCATGCTAGGGCACGTGAAAGGCAAAGCGCCATGAGAAAGGCGGCTACCACGTTGCTGGAGGGAGAATGCGGAGCCCAGGTTCTCAGAGTGGGAAATTTGTTAGGATCCTTCACTTTGTGGACACAGATCCTGCACTCCTGTGAGAAATTTCTTCTGCTCTCACAGCGACCTCCTCATCATGGTTATTCTGATCTTTATATTGTCCCTATGGCTCCAAAACGGAAATGTGTCCCTTGGTCCTTGCTCTGGATGGGTACTACGATTTATGCATTGGACTTAATCATCAATATGATAGTGTTAAAAGGTGAGGCCTTTTAAGGGTGTTATTGTTTTGAGGGTGGAACACTTGTGAACAGAATCAGGGACCACAAAAAAAGGCTTGAGAGAATGCATCCATTCCCTTCCATTTCTTCCACTGGGGAGGACATAGCATGTGTCCATTTTGGAGGTTATAGCAACAGGCACCAACTTGGAAGCAGAGAGCTGTCCTGAACAGACATTACACCTGCCAGACCCTTGATGCTGGGTTTCTGGCCTCTAGAGCTATGGAAGCAAAATTTTATCCTTTATAAATTACCTAGTCTCCGGTATTCTATTAGAGCAACACAAATAATGAAATACAGTCCTCTGGCTTACACACACTACACCCATCAAAAAGACTGGTAAGCACAGAAGTAGACAGTTTTCTCTTTAGCCCAAGAAATCCATCCAGAAGAACAGTGCCCCCTTCCTCACCCCCACACCTCTTTGGCCTCCGACATTCTGTTCCTGGCCATCTACCTGCTGCTGTCTGGTACGGTGGCAGGCACTGATGGGAGCATATTATCTGCTTACAGAGCCAGAGATGGGCACCTCTCTCCCAAAGCAAGAGCCCTAAGCATTTTTAGAGCAAGTGGCCTGAGGCTGCTTTGTAAGCAGAGGTATTGCAGATGGATTTGACTGGTGCCTGAGCCTGGGAGGCTAGGAGGGCTGAGCTCCATTTGTCAGGGCAGTGTTTTTGTGTTGAATGCCATTAGCACCAGGGAAAGGACCACGTGGTTTGAAAGGCTGATGTACCCGACAAGTGGCAGCAGCCTTAGTCCACCGCTGAGGAGGTCAGTAGTATAGGGACCTCCAGCGGAGGCTCAGCAGCTCCCTGTATTAGCAATTCAGAAGGGGCTAGTAGCCAGTCTAAGCTCTCCCCTGACAGCCAGCTCCAAGAGCTGTGAGTTAGCTGAGGCACCTGCCAATTATAAAATCCCCTCCATGATCTGAACCACCACGGCGACGGCGGCGGCAGCAGCTGCAAGAGGAGGCCAAGGCATTTCCTCCTGACAGGAAAGGCATAACTCAGCAATTCCACCTCGGCCCCTTGCCACAGCCCTGCATACATATCATGTATGGAAGCACAGAGCTGTGTGGAAACTTACCCAAGATCCTGTCCAAAATCTTCCTTCCGTGCCTGCGCAGGAAAGTGAGATCGCCAGGGCTTGAACCCAGGATTCCTGATAACTATTCTGTCTTTTATTGTCACTGTAGGAGCAATGAATTACCACAAACAAAATGTAGTATATTCACCCTGCTTTTAACAACTAGGCATCGACTGTTTCAAAACTAGTGTACTTCTGGTTTCTGCTACATTTTCAAAAGCGGGTTCTTAGTCATGCATTCCACTTATCGGTACCAATTACTCAGAGCAGCATATATTTTTTTCTCCCTCGCCTCAGCATATATGAATTTACATTGCAGCTGGCAAGACTAAAGAAAATAACAGAGACACAGCCACTCAGTACCGTGGGCACGCAGCAAGGGCTAGATGAACCTTGGCTGTGGCTGAGCTCAGAGGAACTCATGTGGAAACAAAACAGGGCAGAGGTGTTGGCCACTAGAGGTCTCTTTCTGTCCTAGGATGATACCACTACAAGCACAAGCAGCTGTCACCCAGAGTTTGTCTAGGTGGGAGTGCTAACCAGCCATGGGTTACCAGAGCCATTGGGAACCAGGGCCTTGGGACGTGGGGGGGGGGGAGCAGAAGCATAAGGAGCCTTGATGTTTACTTTGAAATGTCTGTTGTGGTTGGAGAAAATAGAGAGCTTCATCGGATTTGGGGAGGTGTGTGTGTGTGTGTGTGTGTGTGTGTGTGTGTGTGTGTGTGTACAAGCATGCACGTATAGAAGCTGAAGAGTGGAGCAGAGAGTGGATTTTCTTCCACGCTATCTCTTCCCCATTTCTACCACCCCCCTTCTCCTTTTAACACCTTCCAAAGAGAATCCAGAGACTCCTCTTCTGGGTCTCACTTCCTGGGCGTAGAGGTCAACTCCGGCAATGAAATTGAGTGTTTAAAGGTGAACCCTTCAGAACTTTCAAATACTAGAGGTAGTTCCCTGTTTTCAGTTGTTATCCTGAGAGACCTGGTCTACTTTCTGCCCAATAAAGAGGGCTGTCTTTGCTTGAGTGGTCCTTCAAGCTCTCTCTTACGTGTGAATCTTTATTTATGATGTTGGCATTCAGTCCCGTGTGTACAGAACCAAGAGTGAGTTCAAGAAGGATGGCCAGCAGACAATAGCACTGGTGTTGGTCACAAGCCAAGTGTGACCCTATGATAGTGAGCGGGCCACCATCCAGCCTTGGTCAAGCCGTCTTTGGTACCAGAAGCATCCTTTTTTCGTCTAGTTGTATCATCCATTGCTGTGGTGAGCACCTAAGAACACAGTGGAAGGAGGAACTAGTTTTGTTGACTTGTGTTTTCAGTCCAAGCTCAGCACTGGGCCTGCAGTGAGACAGAATGCCACGGTGACAGAAGTGTGTGGTAGAGGCTGCCCAACTCATCATAGCCAGAAGGCATACAGGAATAACCGGAACGTGCTAGGACAGGTAAACCCTTCAAAGGCAAGCCTCCAGGGCCCACTTCTTTCAGTTAGGTCCTGCCTTCCACAATCCATCACCTGCCGGAATGCTATTCGAACTTTGAGCCTAGCCTATCAGCTGATTAAACCATTCATTGGGTCAGACCCCTCAAGATCCGCCTGTCTTTGGAAATCCCCCCATAGGCACAGCCCGGTGTGTAGCTTACTAATCTCCCAGAAACCTCCTAGTTCAATCAAGAGGACAATCAATTAACCATCATACCTTGTGACATTGACTCTTGATGCAGTATCTGGCATTCCTTCTTCTCCATTATTTCCAATCTGTTAACAGGGACAGAGCACTAAGGGGCCCGGGTTTGACTTCCAGTTATCTGCAGATATGGGAACGTAAGGATGTCATTTGATTTCGGCAAATCTCAGTTTTCTGAGATACAGAAAACGAACAAATTATTTTTACCTTGAAAACTTGCTATGAAAGTTAAAGCAGCTAATAAAACACAGTGTCCAGTTCAGATGGTCGTGTCTGAAGCTGGGTAGTTGCAGGGTGTAGGGAGGCTGGTCTCCCTCTGTCTTCTCACTTTCCGGATATCACTTTTGATGACCTTTGTCTTTCTCTTTCATGAGAAGCTATAGGGAAGATCAAAAGGAGTTCGGAAAGGAGTATCTACAGTCAGACGTGGCTCTATCTCACCTTAAGGATGACTCTGTACCATGAGACTTAGAAGATACCCCACTTTTTTTTCCTTTTAAGAAAAAAGAAGTTTCTGGAAGGAAGCACCCAGGACAAGAGCTGAGGTCCACACTAGAATCTGGGGGTACAGAGGGGAACAAGGCCAGTCCTTGTCATAGGGTATTTACTGTGTCCCATTCTCAGGTCTTGTTGAAGACAAAGGAGGGATAGTAGGAACTTTCGAGATGGCCTCCAATAGTCCCTGATTTCAGATGTTCATATACTTGTGTAAGTGTCTCCCCTTGACTGGGAGTCAGCTCTGGTGACAACTTTCACCAAGAACATGGGCAAGTGTGTCCAGGGAGAGAGCTCAGAGGGGAGAGTGCCTGCCATACAAGCATAAGGTCCTCAGCTCAAGTCCCCAGTACCGGCGTCAAGGGTCTGGTGTGCACACATCTAACCCCAGCACAGGGAAGTATAGATTAGAGACAGGCGGAGCCTGGGAGCTCATTGGCAAGGCAGTACAGCCAAATCAGTGAGCTCCAGGTTCAGTGAGAAACCCTCAAAAGATTGCAGAGATGTGAGATCGAGGAAGACCACCAGATTGACCTCTGGCCTCCATACCCACATGTACATATCTGTATGCACACCCGAATACACAAGTGCACACATCCACAGGAACATATACATATCACACACACACACACACACACACACACACACACACTCACACACACAAAGAGACACATATGTGTACACCCACGCATGTAAGAAAACTGATGGGATGTTACATCAGACATTAAGTTACCTTTAGATTATGACCCGAGGGAAGCCACCTGGAAGGTTTTGAGCTGTAGAGTTGACGTCTAAGGAAGTGTCTAACCAAAAGTCAGCAAGTCACTGAGGTCCTCAGTTCAATGGCAGTGAATGGACCCTCGCCAATACCCACATGAGTGAACTTGGAAGCAAATCCTTCCCATTTGAAGCCTTAGTCCAAGGCACCAGTCCCAGGAGACACTGCGGTGGAAGCCTATTGAGAGACTCCTACAAAGTACCCTTATTAGCTGGGTCTAGATTCTTGACTCAGAGAGACTGTAAGATAACAAAGCTTTCATGATCTGACCCGCTAAGTTTTGGAATCATTTGTTACACAGCAATGGACAACTAATTCCGAACAGGTAGAGGAGGAGTACCGTCCGTCGTATGCGCTTTATTGCGCTGTTTTCTGTTTGAGCCTGGGTCTCACTGTGTAGGCGGGCCTCACACGTGCAACGCCACCTTCGCCTCCTGCGCATGGCTATTGCAGGAATGCGCCGCTATACCTTGCTCCGTATTCTTAAAAAGCAGAATGTCTGGTCTCGAAGAGCTATCAGGGGTGTGGATTTTTACCACAACTCTGGGGCAAGCGGGTGGCAGAGGCACTAGCTGGCTGATTCTTCTAAATCCTCCTGGCCAGGCTGTCCTGGTCAAGCCCTGTGTTCATTCTCCTCACATTCTTCCCGGGCCCTTTCCTATGTGTCTCCCTGCCTACACCTGAGGTCCTCCTGTCCCGCCTCAGCTCCACCAAACAGCGGGAGGAAGAAGCAGCTCCATCAGTGTCCTAGACATCAGACACCGTGGGTCAGGGTGCTCTTGTCTTGGTTCCATCCGGCACATCTGGAAATATAGCACACGCCCTAGGTCTCCATAGACAGAGAGGCCTCACCAAGTTCTACTCTCTCGGTCTGATTTTAGCACTTTGTACCTGTAGCCTGGCTGATGGTGTAAGCTTGCCACGTGACAGGCCAAGAGTCTAGAGGAGGGCCCTCCCTGGTCTCGTCATTCCTCATCCGGGGACCGAGTTTCGGAGTTCCAGAGTCACCCACCTGTGCTCTCAGAACGTTGCAAATGTAAGGGGGTCTTTCTTAGGTCATCATCTTTCCCATAGCTGGTCAACAAGGCTTCCTGTCAACCCTGCCTAGGTTTCCCCAACCAGCCTGGAAAAGCACAATGATTCTCATGTCTCAGTATGCTTTGTCCCTGCAGTCTCGACCTGTGTTCACTTACACTTGCTTGTCTGAGTCGTTGTGCGACACACACACACACACACACACACACACACACACACACACACACACTCCTCTCTCCCTCTTTCTCTCTCTCCCTCTCTCTCTTTCCCTCCCTCCCTCCATCTTCCCCCACCCCCAGTTCTCTTGATTCTAAGTTTTCTTTTAAAAATGAGATCTATTATCCTCTCAAATAATCATCCCCGCCACTACCCCTCCCCAAAGTTGATTAGCATCTGTGAGAATTATTTAAAGTACTGCATGGTTCCTATTTTGAAAAAGCTATTTCCCCCTCCCTTTCATGCCCAATCCCCAATGTGGGCTCGATGCAGGGAGCAGCTCGGCATGGCTGAGAGAGGTCAGCTCTCATTAATACCGATCCCATTTATTTAAAAATAGCAATATATGCACTTTCAAATAGCCCGAGTGAGCTAAGCCATTAAAGGCTTGTGCGTCGCTGACTTCGGACCTATTGTGAAGGCTTAATATTTCATAGCACAGTGACATATGGTACATAAGCCATGGAGCCGTGCTATTGGTTTGGCTGTTCTGAAACGAGGAGAAGGGAAATAATTGAAGAGAACATTTTCATAGCCCAGTGCAGATCAGGGAAGAAAGCAGGAGCTTGGAAAATACTGCAAAAGCCTCCTGAAGCTAAGGGTGGAACCTGAGAAAGGGGTGGGATGGCTGTGTCCATGATGCATGTGTACATGGATACTCAGGGGCTAGATGGAAAGATGGAGGGATGGATAATGGATGGATGAATGGACTGTCCATCTCCCAGGACCCAGATTCTGTGTTCCAATGTGACTAGTGACATCCGTGTGGATGGATGAATGGGCTGTCCATCTCTGGGGACCCAAACTCGATGTCCCAATACGACTAGTGACATCTGTGTGTTTCCACTGAATACAGAAAATGGCCAAACTCTGTGAAATTTAGAACTGAGTCACATTAGGGAGACTTGAAGGTGAATTGATGGATTGTAGGGGGAATGCTAGGGACTGCTTTAGAATTAACAGGCAACAGTTCTTTTGTGCCTCTCTGTGTGTATGTATATGTATGTGAGAATGCTTGTGGACATGTGTGTACGTGGAGGCTAGAGGTTGACATTGGGTGTCTCCCTCAATCACTCTCCATCTTATTTTTACATTTATATTTATGTGTATGAATGTTTTGACTGCACATGTATATGCCTATCCATCACATGTGTTCCTGATGTCCCTGGAGATGGATTTCCTTAGGAATGGAATTACATATGGTTGTGAGCACCATGTGGGTGCTGGGTATTAAACCCAGGTTCTCTGGAAAAGCAGTCAGTACTCTTAAGTGCTAAGCTATCTCTCCAGCCTCTCTACCTAGATGGGGCGAAGTCTGTCACTGAACCTGGAGCTCACTGATTCATCTAGACTGGCTGGCCAGAAAGCTCCCAAGAGCCTCCTCCCCTCCCTAGCACTGGGATTACAGGTGTGGACCACCATGCCTCGGATTTTGTGTAGGATCTGCAATCCAAACTCAGGTTCCCATCTTTGTGCAGCCAGCAAACCAAGCCATCACCTCAGCCCAATCCCCTAATCTCTAGCGAGAGAATAATAAAAAGCTGTATCTGAGACTG
Organism: Peromyscus leucopus; assembly: GCF_004664715.2. Classification (NCBI taxonomy): domain Eukaryota; kingdom Metazoa; phylum Chordata; class Mammalia; order Rodentia; family Cricetidae; genus Peromyscus; species Peromyscus leucopus. The sequence continues at coordinate 24,997,070 of NC_051069.1, read as the reverse complement.
TGAGAAAAGTTCAGTGTTAGGGTGGTGGTGGTGGTGGCGGCGGCGGCGGCGGCGGCGGTGGCGGCAGCAGCGGTGGTGGCGCACCCCTTTAATCCCAGCACTCAGAAGGCAGAGCCAGGCGGATCTCTGTGAGTTCGAGGCCAGCCTGGTCTACAGAGGGAGATCCAGGACAGGCACCAAAACTACACAGAGAAACCCTGTCTCGAAAAACAAAAACCAACCAAACAAACAAAAAGTTCAGTGTTAGACACCGGTAAATCTTGATTCTTTTTTGTTGCATCTTGAATCATATATGTTAACTCTTCCCTTTCCTTAGTACCTGGTATTTTCTTCTCCCTCACTAGTATGGGGTGTTGTCTCTCACAGGTGTGAGTTGCTGCATGAAATGATTTTGTGAGTGCCAGACTTTGGCATTTTGTATCCAAATATCCCCCTTACCCCCCCCCCCAAAAAAAAAAAAAACTCAAGGAGAAAAGAATTATTTTGGCCTATTATTTCAAAGGTGGCAGTTTATCACAGTGCAGGGGCAGAGAACATTCCAGAACAAAGTAGTTCACATTATGGAGGCCAGAAAGCAGAGGAAAAGGGACACAAGGAGAGGATAGGATAAGGTGGAGCCCCTCTAGTGACCCAGTTCCTCCAATGAGGCCCCGTATTTTACCTTGCACCTCCTCCCAATAATGAAGGCATGAATGCATCCATCAGGTCAGAGACCACACGTAAGGCAACATGTCTAGTCTTCTCTTGAAGCTATCCAGACACACTCCAGGATGTGCTTAACTACTGTACTCAGCCCGTATTAATGCGATGAAGTTAAGGATCACAACTACCCACCATATGACGTTACTCGGTCCTACCAATCCAAACACCAGGCCCTACTCTGTTCTCTTCCTTTGCTCTTGGCCTTAGCAAGACTGTCTTGTTTATAGGTGCTCTTCCCAAAGAGGCCAGGAAGGGACTCTCAGTAGAGATTGTGATTCCAAGACTCAGTGGCAGGAGGCACAGGTCTCCCATGGCCTTCCCCAAGGCTCTGAGCCCCATGGACTATGGCTTCATGCCTAGGAATCTTCCTCTAGACTTCTGAAGTTTTTTTCTCAATGAAAATGAGAAACCTAAGAGTGTATGTGGATCTTCCTGACCCCTGAGGCAGCATGGTCCTCCTTCTGGATCTCCTATGGTTTTGATTTGAAAGAGAGAAGAGGTGGGTTTCTCTGTTGAGGCATACCACCCACCGAATCGGCCCACTCTCGCTTTAGGAGTGAGACATCCTAACAAGCATTTGAGACAAACAGGAAGACAAATTGTCTACCCACCCATTTCTCCCTCTCCCACATTTGACACAGTGCCTTCTGTCCTGCGCCTGCCCTTTATTTTCATGTTCTCCTTCTTCCTCTGACTCGCTCCTCTGCCCTCAGGTAACGGCTTTCCTTTCCTTTCATTCTGCACTGATTTCTTAAAACAAAATAATAATAAAAAAATGTTTTCCCAAATCAAAGGTAACACGAGAGGCACCTTCTGTTTTGTTGGTCTCTTGAAGAAAATGGGCTTTGATTCTCTCCTTCTTTAACCATCGGGGGCTTCTTGGCCTTTGCCACCGCTTCTGAGCACGAGGAGTCCCCTGCCACTCCAGAGGCTCTTAATTAGACTGTGAGTGGTGGGGAGGGCAGGGAGGGTGGGAGAGTTCATTTGTTCACCCACCTCTGCTCCAGCAGCCACCCAGCAAAAGCTGCCTGTGGAGCTGAAGATGCAGAAGGTGGTTTGTCCCTGGAGACGGCATTGAAGTGCCCGAATTTCTGCCTGTGGGGAGGGGAAAGGGACATTGGGGGACAGAATTTCCAAATATGTTACCCCACCTCCTCCTGCCCTCTTCTGCTGGGTGGAATGCCTCCTCCTTGTCAAGTCTGAAGGATCTTTCAGCAATAAAAACATGCTTCATGGAATTCTGGCGACCTTGAGAGGTCACCCAATGGAGCCTTCACAATGGGGAGGGGCCGGGACAGTCCTGACATTGGTGAAGGTTGTAATACAGCAGTTCTTCTAGGGAGGCACTCCATTTAGCTCTGTGTGTGTGTGTGTGTGTGTGTGTGTGTATGTTTACATGGTGGATTCGTGTGTGTGGTTGTGTGCATGTGGTTGTGTGTGTGGAGGCCAGAGATTGACAGTGGCTGTCTTCCTCTATCACTCTCTGCTTTATTTACTGAGGTGGGAGGTCTCTGGCCCAACTGGGAACTTGCTGATTTGCTTAGTCTAGCTTTCCGTCTCCCTTCCGGGACCCCCTATCTCCACGTCATAGTGCCGCGACTGACCATGCCCTGCCCGATTTTTATGTGGGTGCTGGAGATCTTTTGGTCTTCATTCTTGTGAGGCAAGTACTTTTCCCAGCTGAGTCACCTCCCCAGCCCCTTAGCTTCTGTAATGAGGACCGGACTCAGTCCATCCCCTGATGCTCTTTCCCCTCCCCCTTCCTCCTGCCTCTTTATGAATTCCCTCAATAAAATCTAAACCAGAGCTTTAAGTAGAGTGTGCCAAGTAGGGAGCATCCTGGAAGACGCTGGGTGGAAATTCTGTTTTCTCTCCTGCCTTAAGGCCTGCCTCGGAGACCACGTAGAGCTACAGATGACATGTGGCTCACTCATGACTTGGCTGTGTGTTACTTGGAGACACATTTTCCCATCAAAAATGATGGATGACTAGGCTCTCTACTTGCTTGCAGATGCCCATTTAACCTAATGATGGCCTTTGAAACATGAGTCGCCTCAAATTTCCAGAATTCTGTGAGGAAAAAAAAGTCCTTCACAGCCTAAACAAAGACTCCCACAATGAATTTTGGAGCCCTCTGAAGCTGGAATCCCTGAGTCAGCTGGAAGTTCTCTGCAGTGGTGTTAGGGAAGCTGGACTGTTAGCTTTGGAATTAAGAGAGATTTCAGCTGTGGCCTTGATTCTAGAAACTCCAGAGAAAGAGCATGTGGGTGGGGAAGAAGGTGGTGTTCTTCTTGGGAGATAGTACAATCCAGTTGCAAGCATGGTAGTCTGTGTGCTAAGTCTTGTGTTACAGAGTGAGTCTTTGAGCGCATCGGGGTCTCATTTTCCTAATAAATGTTGTGGGCAAACACAAATAAAGGAACACAAATGAAGCCTGCATAAGTCTGTCTTGGTTGTTTTTTGTCAACTTGACATAGCTAGAGTCATTTAAAGAAGAGGAAACCTCAACTGAGAAAATTCCTCTGCCAGATTGGTCTGTGTGCAAGACTGGGAATTCTCTTAATTGATGATGGATGTAGGAGGGCCCTGTTCACTGTGGCAGGATGGCCCTGGGCAGGCAGTTGTATAAGAAAGCAAGCTGAGCAAGCTGTGAGGAGCAGCTCCTGCCTCCAGTTCTGCCTTGAGTCCCTGCCCTGACTTCCTTAGATGATGAACTGTGCTGTGGAAGTGTAAGCCAAGTTGATTCTGGTTGTAGTGTTTTATTACCATGATGGAAAAAATAACTAACAGGAAGGAAAGTAACAAAGTTGTTGTAGTAAAAGGGCTATTTATTAAATAATTTCTGAGTGATGTGCCTTCTTGAATGTTTGTACAGACAGAGCAAGTATGGAAAGTATTACTTAAGTAGAAACACAATACTCTTTGTTGGAAGGAGACCATCTTTATAGAAATTATAATTGTTATTGTTGTTGTTACTGTTATTATTATTATTATTATTATTAATATCATTCTCAGAGGCAAGTGTGCATGTGCCCTGGCATGCATATGGTCAGAGGACAGCTTTGGGGAGTCAGTTCTCTCCCTTCACAGCAGGATCCAGTTATCACACTCAGGTTTTCATGGTTGTATGATAATCTCTTACTGCTGAGACATCTTGCCATGCTAGAAACTGCCTTTAAAAAAAGTAGTCTCTAGCAACCCTCCATATGAGGAGGGTGAGTTCTGAGGGCATGCTTTGGAAAGAGGCACAGAAACAAAGAGTCTTCAGAGGTTCTGCATAAGAATTGAAAAGTGTCTGGTTCAAAACGGCAGGCGAAGTCATATGAATTAACCCACCATTTCTCTAGAGCCCCGATTAATACAATGGCAAAGGAATGCAGAGTGAATAAACCAGTACTAATAAAAGGAACCAGATGAGGTCACAACCATCAGCAGAAGAGACATTTCAACAAACCTGTGGAAAATGAAAATTAGTTGAAATAGAGGCAGAGCCATTATTCTGGTAAAAGTGAACCAGGCTCGGAGTCTACGGGTGTGAGTGTGGAGGAGAGGGAGGGGAGAAGACACAGAATTCTTCACCACTGTCTCCCCGCAGTGCTTGGCTCTGTCTGTCCTACAGAAGGTGAACCACCTAAGCTGCCGGTAGGAGTGCTCGAGAGCTACAGATTTCCCGCCGTGGCTCCACCTTTACAGCCGGCTTTCTAGCCCCCATCCTAAGGCAAGCCTGCCACTGACAAAAGCCTGTCCGTGCATCCCTCCACTCAAGGAAACCAACTGCAGAAAGAACTCACATATGAAACCCCAAGTCCTGGATTTCATCTTTATGCACAATTGTGGGCTGACCCTACCAGAAAAAGCATCTTAGTGAATTGTGTAGACCAAAGGAATCAAGCAGAGGGGGTGACTGGGACAAAACAGGGTGAACGTAGAGCTGGAGAGGGCTCTCTAGACCCTAGTGACCCCCAAGCCCTTCCCAGTAAGACAGCTGACTCCCAGCTCAGAATTTGATGTCTCCATGATAGGACAAAATCATAAATATATAAATTTACCATTTATGCAACTTTATTTTTTCACTTTCCATAGAGTATTTAATAAGTGACATATGGCCTAACACTTCATTATAAAATAAGCATCATGTCACATGACCTTGCTCTTATTGTAGATCATGGAAGTGTTTGGAGCCTGATTGCAGCTGTGATGCTCGATGGAACAGTTATATGAATGTATTGTCGACCTACAGTATTTTCTTGTTCTGTCACTATTTTATTGCTGTTACTGTTGTTATTATTGATGTGTGTGTTATGTGTATGTGTGCACCACAGCATGTGTGTGAACCTCAGAGGACATCTTTTAGGAACCAGTTCCTCCCTTCCACTGTAGGTCCCAGGAATGGAACTCGGGTTGTCTGGCTTGCGGAACAAAAGTTTTTAACTTCTGAGTCGCCTCACCAGCCTAGCTTGTATTTTCAACTTACCTCATTGTAAGTTGAGAAATAGCTATACTCTGTCTGTCTGCCATCGTCATCATCATCATCATCATCAGTATTTCTTCATCATCTTCTGGGACAGGCACAATTTTAGGAATGAAATACATATGTATGTATATAGATACATTTATATATAAACTTATTTATTTCTTTATCATACGTGGGTGGTACCCAATACAACTATCTTCGTGTGTTCTAGGTGAGGAAACTCACAGAGATCCTGAGTGACTCACCCACATTCATACAACTAACAAGAGGCAGGGTTGAGATTTAAACTCAGGTGGTCTGACTTCCCAGTCTCTGTTTTTAACTGTGACACTAAACTTTTTTCTCATTAAAAATAAAACAAAATAATAAAAATTTAAAAATTAAAAAGATAAAAAGTCCATGAGATAGAAGTAACCAGAGAACAAGAAGTTCTTGTGAAAATTAAAAATATATGACTACCAAAGTAAAAAATTCAGTAGGGAACTGGAGGATGATACTTCTCAGGGTATAGAGAAGAAAGAAAAACCTGAGAGTGAGGGAAGAAAAGAGGGAGGTGGAGGAGAAGGAAGACAGAGAAATCACTAAAGTAGTGTCCAAGAACATTTCCCAAAGTCAAAGCCAGTCATGATGCTGAAGGGTCTGAACAGAAACTACCATGAACAAGGAAGGGATCCTCCTAATATAGAGTGACGACCTTGGGGACCAGTAGCGGTCAGGAAAGGGAAAGCCTGGCACCATGCTGACTGCTCTTTGTTTACAATACCCATCAGACATCTTGAGTGAGCTCCCATTTTTTCCCTGCCTTTCCTTCCCCGTTCTCTCTCTTTCTTCTCAGCAGAAGCAACAGAAGACAGATGTCATCATATCCATCTGTCTCCTTGGGTCTGTGCAGAACATCCTGCTTTCCTTTCATTCCTGAACTGGACTGTGTGTGTTCACCTCCGGCTGCTTACCAGCTGTGTCTAGACTCCATTCATCCCCTTGTCCAGCTGTTCCCTTGGAAACTTTTAGCCCTCCCTCTCTTGATGGCCATTCTTACCTGCTTAGAGGCATCACAAGAAAATGCTCCTTTCACCCCTACTTCTTCTAGCTATTTCCTTGATATTTCTTCCCTCAATAGAACAAAAATGTTTCTATGTAATAAATAATTATTGCCCTAATGGTGTAAGAAGGCATTATTCTTTTCACAAAAAAGAAAGAGGTAAGTTTTAGAAAGCACCAGAGATTTACATAAGGAAGGAAATGGTCCGTATTTGAAGCAAATGCCTAGTCACTTTTTAAGTATAATGCTTGACTATGGAACAGGGAATAATATCCAAGCCAAGATCACAAGAACATTGTCTTGCAAGTGGCAAAGCTCTACACTGTTAGTTCTATTGAAGAAACACATCATTTTAACTTACTTCTTGGCTGGAGGGTGAATAATATTTCAATAATATTCATTTAAGTTATTATATGAGTAATAATGGAATAGATCATAATGAGTTAACCCCAATTCACATGTGCTGTACACATGAATCTGTTCTCACTCATTCACTTGGTCCAGGCCAGTCAGCACAGGGCTCTCCTCTCCCTAATCTCATGGGAGCTCGGGTGTGGAAAGCCCTGTCTCCTCTGGGCCACACTACTAGAGTCCTTGGCATCTTCAGCTACAGCAGCAAAAAGAGACAGGTCAACAAACCTCGGGAGCTTTTCACGGGTTCAGCTTGAAAATGACTCACAAGACAGCTCATATTTCGCCAGGCGGCGGTGGCACACGCCTTTAATTCCAGCACTCAGGAGGCAGAGGCAGGCGGATCTCTGTGAGTTCAAGGCCAGCCTGAGCTACAGAGTGAGTTCCAGGATAGGCTCCAAAGCTACACAGAGAAACCTTGTCTGGAAAAACCAAAAGAAAAAGCAGGGAAAAAAAAGATAGCTCATATTTCACTGGCTAGCAGTGATCATAATTCTTGCCCCACCCAACAGTAAGGACAATGATGGAGAGATGTGTTTAGTGGCTACCACTGCCCGTTGTCATTGTCACATTCACCTTTTCATATAACTTACATGGGGGGTTCTAGACCTGTAGCACATGCAAACTGCAAATGAGCCTGGGAGATATAGTATCTATGATACACATACATATACTGGAAAGTCTTCAAGTTGAGCACACTGTTTTGGGAGCCCTAAAGTCTCTAGTACTCCCCTTACTACGACTCAGGGTCCCAGTTGACTGGTAGACACTGATAGTCTCATCCAAAACATTCATGGTTCCTGTACATAATGCAGGGAAGACCCAGAGTCGCACAGTATAATGGATCAGAGGCAGAGTTGACAGAGTGTAGAAAAGGAGTTGTAGAAAGAGAAGGAAAAGCAGACAGGCTCGTGTAGTCTATAGAAATAAGATGGCCAGATGAGCTGTCCAAGATGGAGAGAACAAGCCATCTCCATTCACAGGTGTGAGTAATTAATCTAACTAGAAAACAACACAAAAGTTCAAAGAAGAAAGGAAAGAACATTAAGTGTGGTGCAAAGATAAAATCTTCATGTTTCATAGTGGGTAATCAATAGATGATATCTGTGGTCAATCAATCAAGAAACGGAGCATAAATATATTGTTCAGTGTGGAGGAGAACCACCAGAAACCTTCAAATCAGAAATGGCTTAAAGTGGTTTACTCTGGGGAATGGAATTAGAGATGGAGAGGGGTAGAAGAGGCGACTGTTGATTTAATTATGAGAATGTCTGCACTGTTTGATTTTTTAAAAAGTAATATTCATGCATTGCTCTGATTAAAGTATTCTAAAATTTCTTTTAAAAGAGAAATAAATAGGAATTTGCATACGGAAGAGAGTCAAAATCATTTGAGAAAGGAGGATGAAGGGCAGGATGGGGTGATAGGTGGGGAGCCGGAACCAACTGGGACGGGAGGAAGTCTCTGTGGAGCTGTCTGGTGTCCTAAGGATGCAAATCCTCGGGGCTGGAGAGAATGGCTCAGGGGTTGAGTGTACTGTTCTCGAAGAGGACCCAAGTTTGGTCCCCAGCATCTATGTCAGAAGGCTCAAAATGGCCTGTAACTCCAGCTCCAAGGAGTCTGACCCTTTGGTCTCTCTGGACACCTGTATTCACACACACACACACACACACACACACAACACACACACACACACACACACTTAAAAAGTAAAACTCATTTAAAAAATTCAAATTTCAAGTCTTTTTTGTTGTTAGTATTTGAGCGTTGTAAGTATTTGTTCTTGCCTCCAAACTCTGGTAGACATGACACAGTTGACTATATTCTTGTCTCAAACCCCATTAGCCATTATACAGTTAGCCATATTCTTCTACTTTAGAGGTAGAGTGAGACAGAGTGCAGGTCCTGGGAAGAAGAAGAGAAAGAGTAAGCAACAGTGGCATACAGACACTGGAAGGGTGAGAGAGAGTGACCTCACAGGATCTCCGGGAAGATGTGAGGTGCCCTGGTTAAGAGCAGATGGGGAGGCGGGGTCCATTCTCTAAAGCCTGAGCTGAGTGTCTTGCCTGACATTCAGGTACCTCTCTTGCCCTCAAAGCAGTCTTCCAAGGTGTTTCTTTATAGTCCAAAAAAAGCACCATTAAATGTTTGCAGAATCATTCCGGGCATTTTTTTTTTTCTTCAACAAGATCAAATGGTCATGAAGCCATATTGTGCCAAATAGCTTATGAATGGATGGTCAGTCTCTACTCCTGCACACAGGTCCTATGAGCTCTTCACATACGGACAGCTCTACAGAAGATCCAGTTGTGCCTTGCACATCTCCTTTGTAGTTGTGAATCCAGGAATCAAGGTCAGTGTGGTAGGTTGCTTGATATTTGTTTTCAAGTGATGGCCAAATGAATGAACAAGCAAAAGAATGAAGTTATCCAAAGCCAGACCTTAGCCTGAGGCTCTCCTTCCTCCTCTTCTCCATCCTCCCTGTCTCTGAAATCAATAAAAAGAGCCCTCTTGGGAGGGGCCTCCAGCAAGCCAGCATCTATCCTTTGAGCAGTGCCACCTGTCTCACCCAGTACCCACTCCTCTTCAGGCCATGCTCACACTTGCTCCTCTTTGCTTCCCTCCACCCCACTTCCCTCTGCCCTACCTGCTTCTCTCCCTCCAGAGGCCCAGACTCAAACTGCTGGAAGTCTCTTCAAACAGGATTGACATGGCTTTAAATATTAGAGATTATGGAAGACAACAGACCGGAGGAATGGTCTGTGTTTGGGGATTAGAGTTAGACTCCTCTCTCTCTAAGCATTGGTGGAGGTCATGCTGCACACCTCTAGACTCTGGCCTCTGAGCTTGGGCAGCCCACACTCTTGGGCTGGCTCTCAGCCGCTGGCATGTTGGACATTTGGGGGGCAGTCCCAGCCAGGCAGCAGCTGCTGCTTCTCATCCCTGCCTTGCTCACTAAAGAACTGCCACACTTTGAGCTAACCTGATGCAGATGCTATCTATTTTCTTCAACCAACTATACCTTCTCTGGTGAAGAACTCTTTGTGTACCAGCTGAGGACCTTCTGCAACCAGGAGAGGGTCACAGAGGAAAAGAATCCCTCTAGCTGAGTAACATGAGCTAAAGACACAGCATGGGACATAAAATGTATGGTATATATATAACATGACTGTGTAAAGAAACAAGCATTTAATGTATTGTGACTTTTGTCATGTCTAAAGCCCCTACGTGGGTTATAATCCATATATAAAAGGAATTTACCACTAATTAGAGTCTTGGACTTTAGAGGCTGTGTAAACCATAGACATCTCACTGAAGTATATTTCCCTTGTAGCATCCTTGTGGATTATATCTACTGTGTTCCGGAAACATCTGGTGCCAGGGAGCAAAACAATCCTGTTTTGTCTCTCTACTTTGAAATATTGTAAAATCATTGTGTTGAAAATATGCCTCTTTCTAGCAGCAGAAGTATTGATCCAATTCTATAAAACACATAGAAATTCTCAATTGCAGGAAGAAAAAATTTAATATGACAAATGATACCAATCAACAGATTAAAAGACAGATGCATGTGATGGCATAAAAATTATGGTTCTGCCCATCCAAAGACTCTGTTTAAAACATGAGTATACCCCATATTTAGGATAAGATATTTGATATACACATTACAGCCAAGTGACTTCAATTCAAGCTATGTCAGCAATTCCTACAAGCAATGAGACGGAAGAAAAACTGAAGAAAAGGTGATCAAGGACTAGGTGACATTTTTAAATGGCCAATGCCCCCGAGAAAGGCACTCAACTCAAATGAATAACTAGGTATAGTGCAAATTAAAGCACGTCGACATACTGGTCTCATTACTCGCACACCACAGGAACCAGAAGTCTGACAGTGACAGGCATGAAAAAGATGAGTGAGAAGTTCAACCTCCGCCTTGCTAGTCAGAACGATCGGTTTAAAAGGCAGTGCTTCCTGTCAGCCCATACACGCACGCGGCTCCTCTCCCGGGTGGGTGCGCTAGGGTGCACACAGGAGGCGCCTCAGAGCACCCTGTCAGTTTAATTGCCTTGAATTGAAAACTGCTCCAATATTTACCGACATCACACTGAATTAACAAGTTAGGGCATATTCCTAACTTGGAAAAACTATACACTAATAAAAATGAGCAAACTGTAATTATAATATGAATGAATCTTTAAAAAAAAAACGAATCAGTATACTATACTCTATTTGTGGGAAATTTTTAAAAAGGCACAAATAAATGATATCATTCGGCTTACGTATCTAGATTATAAACAGTTTTGAAAATGTTGCCATGGAAGACAGAGCTATGGAGTTTGTGGTCCCATCTGAGAGCAGGAAGTGGAGTGTGGTATAGAAAAGGCAGGCAGTGGGTAGTGCAGGAGGCAGTGTTACATATGTTGACCTGGAGATGGCTGCATGGCTTTCTTTCTACATGATTGGGTATAATATATGCTTGTCTTCGTCTTTTCTGCATGTGTGTTCTTCACAATTGAAAAATTGTTTTGAAATACAATTCTAATCTTGACAGCTACTGTGTTTCATTTAAATATTCATTTTGTTTTGTTTGTTTTGAGACAGGGTCTCTCTACGTAGGCCAGGCTGGCCTCTGAACTACCTATCTTCCTGCCTTGGCCTCCGAAGGGCTGAGATTATAAACATGGGCCATGACACATGGCTAAACCTTCTCTTTTCAATGCTACAAATGATTAGTTGTTTGTTTTTTTTTTTTTTCGTTTGTTTTTTTTTTTTTTTTTCAAAAAATAGCCAGGATCTCCAAAGCCTTCGCTGTATGGGAGGCCTTATTATTTCTCTTTACCATTCTCTCTCACCCCTTTCCTCTCCCTCTCTCTTTCATCTCTCTGTCTTCTGTCTGTTTAAACAACAACTGCTACATCCTAATGGAGCAGTTAGAAAATCAAAGGTAGAAATGGGCAGACCTGAAATAAGGGCAAGCACAAGTCCAATTTGTAACATTCCAATGAGGACAGATGCCATCGATAAAATAAACAAACCATTAAACAACAAACAAACCATTAGGATGAGAACAGAAGTGTCTACACATTCATAATTCTTAATTTCAGATCCTTGATGATAATGAGTCCACTGACAGACATTAGTTGGTGTAAGCGGCGAACAGGTGCCAACACAGAGACAAAATCAACTGCTGAGACTCGGGCTGCGGAGAGAGCCTGCCAGGGCTGGGGGAAATGGGCCACCTCATCATCTTGCCAGATGCGTCGGCTGCTGCTTCCCTCCGAGGCTTCTGCTTAGCAGCCTGGGGGGATGAGAACTGGCTGGCTGGCTCTCCTTGCTCAGGGGTTCTGGCTCAGCCACGGGGCAGATCTCTGGTCTCAACACAAGCACTCTAGAGACTTCCCTGGCAGACCTTACTTAAAGACATCCAATCCTGTCCTCCCTTCCTTTCCAGAGAGATACCCCAGGGAAGGAATAAAACCTGGGGAGAAGAGAGGTCTTGCTAGTCTCTAGCAAATGCTAATGAACCATCAGCAGCCCCAGTCCTTTCCGATTAGCAGAGTGAGAAGGAATGAGGAAGGCTCAGGTGAGGTTCAGCTCACAGCCCTTGGAATGGGAGCTGAGCTGCGAGGCAGATTCTCCATCACCCAGCCCACTCAGACGCTGGCAAGACACCTGTGTCTAGTCAAGCAAAACATCTATCTACCTGAAGCTTCCCTCCAGGTCTTTATTTACCATTATTACAACATCAGACTACCTCGTTTTCATGATGTGTATAGCCCTCCTGGGGCCAGGCGTGCAGTCAGATGAAGGAAAGTCTATTTGTCCTGCTCTCTAGGGGTGACTAAGTCCCTTGACCTCTGCTGTGAGTTTCATCAAGTCACTTCCTCTGAGACATGCAAACCAGAGTGTGAATGGCAGTTGGGGGATCGAATTCTACAACTTAATGAAATATATGGGATTTGCTGATGTTTCCTTTCAGATGATTAGAAGAAGGTGTCTCTTGGGATTAAGGTGCCTTCTTTAAAAAAAAATTATAATCCTCTCTGGGAGGCTGGAGAGATGACTCAGTGGTTAAGATTACTGGCTGCTTTTCCAGAGAAGCTGGATTCAATTCCCAGTACCCAAATGACACCTCATAATTGTCTATAATGCCTGTTCCAGGGTATCCAGCGCCTTCTTCTGGCCTCCATGGGTACTGCATACATGTCATGTACTGACCAAGTGTTAGACTTGAAGTTAACCCATAAGCCCCACCTGCCCAAGGACCAAGTAACTTCCTGGGATTCTGGGAGTTGTAGTTCTTGGAAAATAACAAAGCCACATGGGAAAGTAGAGTAGCCTATGAATTTTGGCCATATTAGCTCTGCCAACATATCTCCAGATCACTTACCTGGAAAGTTTCCCGGTGGTGGTCCTGACCAGATTCTATCTTGGTCAGTATTTAAGATTTTAATAAAAGCTTGCTTAAATTAGGCCAAAATGGTGGAAGTGGTTGTTCTGGTGAACTTCAGTATTAACAATACGTTTTGTAAATCCCCTATGGTTGTCTAGTCAGCACAAGCTTAGAGATTCAGGTCAAGGCCACCAAACATAGTCTGGAGCAGCCTCCTTCTCCGTGATCTCCAATATTTTTCCCTTCTCCCTACCATTGCTCCAGTTCCCTTAAAGGACCAGGCAGCTGATATTGTGAGAGGTTTTTGCGACATTAGGTGAGTGTCTCCCAGGATGATAGGCCTGCCTCCCTGGGTGCTGAGAGTGCACTAAACAGCCCAGAAATCATCATCAGAAGTCAACCTTACTCATCCAGTCAAGGTCAAAACACAGACTGGTCCAGCACCGCATGTGGGCTGCAGCTTCATCTGATTCTCTAAGCTGGTTTCATGATGCCACCATCTGATATGTTTAGGTTTCTTCCCATAAAATTGTGGGGTCGTCATAGAAGGGAAATATCTGGTAAACTCACCTATCCCTTCATGACAAATGACACCCACTGGGAATGTGCTTTTGTGTTTCGGGTGATGAGATTTGTTCTTGGAAAACTAGGACTACTTAGTCCAGAGTTCATGTCCCTGTACATTTATTCTGAATCTCGTGTGTGTGTGTGTGTTGTGTGTGTGTGTGTGTGTGTGTGATGTGTGTGTGTGTGGTGTGTGTGTGTGTGCAAAACATTAAGAATGAACAATAAAATCTCAAACATTCAACAATAGGAACATCCAGACAGTTAAAAATGGCACTCACACTCAAGGTCATTGTATGGGTAGGGTGGTAGAGGGGTGGACCCATTCATTTCTGGACTTCAGGCCAACACCATTGCTATTCAGCTTGTGGTTTTACTTTGACTGTGCCCCCCCCCCCCCGACACACACCACCTTTCTCTCACCTCCTTTTTATGTTTCCCATAACCTCTCTTCTGGCACAGAAGGCTCCAAGCCATACAATTGCAATGAGCACCCGTCAGCAGAAGGACACTCACAGTTGCTTGTCCACCCACCCGGGGTTGCTGGCATGGTGGCCAGGACAAATGTCTGCTTTGGAGATGGGATCTGGAGATGAGGAATAATAATAAATTGTGAGTGGAACAGGACTGAGCAGTACGCACACCTCCCCATCTGCTCTGGTACAGGCTGCTGGATTTGCCTTAGATTAGGTCTCTGTTTCTGATCTGACAACAGATGCCAGAGCCATAAATAACTGTGTGCTTTTCCCTTGAACTTTCGCTGCCATCTCCCGATGCCTCGTGTCACATTGCATTCTGGGAGAGGTGCAGTGGAGTGTGCCACCATCTCTTCGTCCTCCCTCTGTCCCTGGTTCTGAGTGCGGCCACCCCAAGTCCAAGGGCAAGTGCTGAGCTCTTGGCTGTGCTGAGGGCTCCTGTGGAGCACACTGTCTGGGGACCAGGAGTCCTAGCCTCTCTCCCCAGTCGCCCAGCTTGACCCCCACCTTCTCTGGGAGACTCTGAAGTTGTTGATGTGTCTGCACAGGCAGGAGCCCCTGTGTGAGGTCACAGGGAAGGCAGGTCTCTGACCAGGCTTTTAAGAGGGTAAAGGAGGTGAAAAGAAGGTTCCACAAGCGACAGCCTGGCCTGGAATCCCACAGGCAATATATGGCAGCATGTGGCACTAAGGCTCCCACCCAAGGAGTGGCAGTAATATATAAAAAATATATATTTTAGGAAGTGTCTCTTCCAGCTCTGCGGGTGTCACTAACCATCTCTATCTCTCATCCTTAATGGTGCATCCTCCCAGCCCTGCCTCCTTCTCTGATTTGTTCTAACTGCATTGGGCTCACTTAGAAACTCAGAGTTACCCTTGTACAGACCAGAACAGAACGTTCTATAATCAAGAAAAGCTAAAACTGAGCTCTCTCAGCCAGTCTAGTGATGGGTAACAAATGGATGGCTGAATAACAAGTTCAGATGTTGGCAGAAGTTCAGAATGAGGACCCAGTTCACTTACTGCAGCTCTGATTCCAGTCTTCGGCCCCCTCCCCCTCCAGCACCCCTTCCTCTCCTTCCATGTCCTTTTCTCTCACTATCCTCTCAATATCATGACATCCTTCCCCATTCTCTTCCACTTTCCCTATCACTCTCTTGCTTTTTTTCTTTATCAGACCATCTGCCATCCCTACAGGTGCTGTCCTGACACACTCCTCCCTCCCCTCCCCTCCCTCTCTCCATCCTCCTCCCTCCCTCTCTTCTCAATGGTACTGTCTGTAGGCACCTGCCTCTGCTTCCCCTTTTGCTGGCTGCAGGTTTCTTGAGCCTTCCAAATGCTCCCCTCTGGTCCTTCTCCTTGCTTTCTCTTTGGATTTTTTTTTCTTTATCTGGCTCTGGACCTGCTTCTGGCTGTCTCATTCATTTCTTCCCCCACCCTTTTTCATTCTCTTCCTGTCTCATGACCTGTTTTCTCCATTTCTGATGCCTGTATCTGCGCCTCATCCATTCCGGCAGCAACTTCTCCCTTGCTCCTGTGGACACCATCTCCCTCTCCAGAGTAGTAATGCTCTTTTGTCATTAGCATCTTAGTTTCTCTCTTGTTCTCTGCCTGCACTGACCATGCTGCTTGGAGTCTGCCATCTACATTCTGTTTTGTCGAAACTGTGATGTGTGCTACACACCTAAGGGCAGAGGGCTGGCTGTGACTGGTCCAGGGTAGAGTAAACCAGTGGAAAACCAGAAGGAGCAGTGCAGGGGGAAGCAATGAGAACATATTCCTCTGGAAGTTGCAGGAGTTTAACTGGCCTCAAGGAGAGGAGACTGAGAGGGGATCCATAAAGTCTGCAAATCTCAAGAGGCACCCAAGCACTGAAGAGGACGAGGAGCACAAGCTATTTTTCATCTTGGCCCATGGAGTGTATAACAAAGAATGAAAGACTAACTGGAGCCATGGAGAAGGATCTGGCCAGGAAATCAAGAGCAATTAGAAACGGGGACTCAGAGGTGTGGGGCTACTCTAAGATCGTTTTGAAGACAGGTTCAACGTATCTCACCAGAGTGACTTTTTTGCTGTTGTCCTTCCTTGTGGCAGATGATGAGACCCTTCCCCTTTACTCAGACTCTTACTTCCTCCTCATCACAGGCAACATTCTGACTCTGCACTTGGACTGCAGATGCTCATTAGTCCTGTTTAATAGCAATGTAGCCACGCTATGTGAGCATCGCAGACGTGATTTATACCCCAGTACTTACTTGACACAGCACTCCTGCCTCAATGCCATGTCCTCTCCCTCTCTTTCAGGTACTAGGCCATCCTCCAAACCACATCCCTCCTTGGCATCCAATGACTTGGAGGTCCTGAGGAATCGGATGCCAGGTTGGGTTCCCCTTCTCATTCAGATT
This sequence comes from Peromyscus leucopus, assembly GCF_004664715.2. Taxonomy (NCBI): domain Eukaryota; kingdom Metazoa; phylum Chordata; class Mammalia; order Rodentia; family Cricetidae; genus Peromyscus; species Peromyscus leucopus. The sequence goes on along the minus strand of NC_051069.1, from coordinate 24,980,603 downwards.
GTCATTCATTTCACCTCTTTGGACAGTTCTTATCGGCTTCTTCATCTCTCTTCAGTCAGGATGCACTGGCCAGCTAGTATGATAGAAAGTAAGACCAAGCAGCTGGCCACCAAGACATCTTGTGTTCCCAGCTTTTGAGACGGAGTCGTCAAGGTCTGAAGACTGCCAAGGGCATCCCATTGAGTGAGACATGCATTTTTTAATAAACTATATTTGCATTCCATGATGGCAAGTATTAGTTCGTTTGACAGCCAATGGCATGAGGAAATGAGAGAATACTTAGAAGTAGAATTTCTTTGGCAGATAAGGGAGAAATTCAGTGAGCTGGAGGCAATAGAAAGGAAATGCAATACAGATGCGATGCTTTTGCGCATTCTGCATACAGTGGAGAAGCCATTAATATAACAGTGAATAGAGGATTTTTTATCAGTATTGACTTGAATGTCTTGAAAACTAGCTTAGCTTGAAAGGATCAGTCTTTTTTTAGTCCAGACAAGCCCCAGTCCTTTGTCTCTGTGTAGAGAAGATGAATTTGTTTTCTGATGTGTTTTTCTCCTCCTTTCCACATCCCTCTGAAATGAGATCTGGGTTGGTTTTCCATCACTTTCCAATTCAGAATTATTAAGGATAATGATAAGGAGTAAATGGGTCTTTCTTACCCAGAGGCATTTTATTGAATTGGTGGATTTCCATCCGGGCTGGCAGTCTCTCTCCCAGCACACAGGTGGTCAAGTCAGCGATCTTCATTTTAAGGGACCCTTGAGACCCACTTTTCTATGGCCTTTCCTGGCCAACCTACAGTACTATTGAGCTTCCCATCCTCCAGAGCCTGCAAACTGATTGTCTGTTCTGCCTGTCTGTCCATTTTCACTGCTCTGGAGAAATCATTTCTTTGCGGCATGGAATATTTTTTGTGAGCTCTTCTAGGATTTGTTTCCAACCTCTGTCCACAGACTTGCAGTAGAATAGCTGACTACCCTCCCTTTCTTTACACTTGTTGGGACACTACTGCCATCCTTGGAACATTTAGGAAACACATTGGTGAAAGCAGGGTAGAACCATTGTTAGCAGGGTTCGGGCTACCTAGCTAGTTGCATGACTTCGAGAAGCCAAGGGCAATGTGTTTTAGAAAACGTAGATCTTTGGTATTTTTCAGAGGCCACATTTAGAGCCTTTTCCCTTGTACCGACTCACCCAGGAATTCTGGAGACACTAGTGTTCATAGACTCTAGCATACCATGGAGAGGTTGCCTGGCTGGAAGAGAGAGGATAAACAATTCACAGTCTAAAGTTCTTTTTTTGTCAAAGATCCTGTGAGGTGACAGAGCTCCTCCTCCTCATCATGTACATGTAAAGTCTTCTCTTGAGTCCTGTGGGACTGTGGTCTGTCTGGACAGTCCTCCCTGATCTTCAACATCATGTTCCAAGAGTTCTGTTGTCTTGTTGCCCTAGCCGGCTCAGCTCTTCCTGATGGCTTCCCTCTGTAGCCCACCCAAGTACTGACGCATTTTGCACCAGACTTTGGCTAGAGAGTGTGCTTTCCTTCGTTCCCAGTGCCACATCCAGAGTGACTCCATCTTGTCCTAAAACTCCCCAACCCTTCAGTGTCATGTGAGTGTGCCCTCCAGATCCACTATATCATCCGCTAGAGGCCTGGTGGGAATCTCTTAATTCCAACATTGCTTTCAGGTGAGACCATACAGATCTGAGTGGCCTGTGCTACCACCTGGGGTCATGGTATTGTCAGGGCCCAGGCTGCTGCTGAGGGCCGTGTTTAGGTTCATGGCTCTGTGGGAGCTGGAGTTGTTGTTTGATACCTGTAGCTCCTGTAGCCAAGAGGGCCATGCAGATTCCTGGGGTCTGGACTGCCACTGGGGCCGTGTTGGTGTCTAAGGGCAGCATCGCTGCCAGGGTCATGCTGTCTGGGTGGCCTACACAACCTCCTAGGGCATGGTGACATCTGGACCCGGCTGCTACTGAGGATCATGTCTGGGTCCGTGGTCCTACTGCAGCTGGGGTATGTGTTGAAGTCCATGGCCCATGTTGCCTGGGCTCAGTTCAGCCATCTGGGTCCATGTTGGTGGCCAAGGAACATGCTACAGCCAGGACCATGAAGATCTGAGTGCCCTGCACTTCTACCCAATGCTATGGCGACATCTGGGCCAGAGCTGTAGCTGAGGGTCACGTTTGGGTCCATGGCCCTAGTGCAGCCAGGTCTGAGGTTCCTGTTGCCATTGAAGACCACATGGATGCCCAAGATCTGGGGCCATGTTGGAGTCTAAGGACTATGCTGCTGCTAGGGCTGTGCTGATGTAAATGGCCTGCACTGCCACTAGGGCAATGTGATACCCAGACCCGGCTATTGCTGAGGACCATGCCCCTCTCCCCAGCACTCAGCAAGATGGTCCCACTCCTCACCACCAGCAGGGGAGAGCTGACCCTGATGACATGGGCATAGGGTAGCTGGCTCTGCCCTCACCCTCATCCAGACCACAGCTGGGTCTGGGGTTGGCCCATCCTGACATCTTCCCCATCTAGGACCTGCTGGAGTTCATGATTGTAGAATGGAGCTCATTGGTAGAATGATAACTGCAGGATCTCCATGACTGGGAAGCTTTGGGATATCCCAGAGGAGTTTTGGTGAGATGTGATGAGGGTGTCCCAGAAACCAGAGGCCTTGAACCAAATCAGTGACTCACTGCAATGAATATTTGCAAAGAAAGCTGATTGAACAGAAGGGTACCCTGTGTGACACACCAAGGCTCCCAATGCCACCAGGATGAATGAAGAGGTGTTGGAGAGGCAGGAAACATGGAGGATCGAAGAGGGTTTGTTGTTGTTTGTTTTTATTCTTTTGTTTGTTTTCTTTTTATTTGTTTGTTTGCTTGTTTTGTCTTACTAATTTTTGCTTGGGGCGGGCAGCTGCAGGGAGGAAGGGAGGATATGAAGGAATTGGCGGTAAGCAGAATTGGGGTACATGATGAGAAATTCTTCAAGAATCAATAAAAAAATTGTGTTTAAAAAACAAAAACATTGCTTTCATTACCTCTGTGTGTCAAACATGCTTTCCATTCAAGTCTGCCTTCAGTGAACAGTGCAGGCCCTGGCTCAGCTGGTCTCTGAGTGTCTTGCAGTTTCCCTTGACTTTACCACATCTATTTCTCTACATCCATTCATTTGGATGAGTCCTCTTGGTTCCTCCATTTAGACCCTGCCTCCCCACGTTGCTTAATTAGACCTTCCTATTGCCCTCTGCTCAACTCTTCTTCGTGGCAGTACTTCAAAGGCAGACGTGGGGTTCCTAAACCCCTTTATCTGTTCTTCCAATGTGGCCATCTTAATTATCCTTGAAAGGTTTCCGCACCCGGATATTAAGTCTCTCCGATGATGCGGTAATCCAAATCAACGCCAAATTAAAATAAAAGAAACAAGTTTATTGGGCAAAACGTTCCCAGGTGATTTTCCCAGCCCCCAGAGATGAGACTGGGAGAAGAGGTTCTCCAGGAGTAGTTTAAATACCTTGTAGGCATGTCTTGAGTAGCTTGAGGGGGGCGGGGGGCACTGCTTGGCGGGCTTCCTGAGGGTGGGTCTGGAAGAGAAAGGTGGGGCGAAGTGGAGTTCCAGCTAAACAATCTTTTTTTCGCTTATTGTCATCACTCATCTTTTAAAAAATCTTTAGCGCATGTAGGCACACATGAGCCGCGGGCTGCGTTTGGGTGTCAGAGGACAGCCTTGGGTGTCCGTCCTCACCTTCTGTCTTGCTTGAGATACGGATTTTTGTTGTTCAGTTGATGTGGGTGTCAGGAAAACTGGTCCTCAAGCCTCTGGGGATTCTCCTATGTCTGCCTCCTGCCTCACTATAGGAGTTACAGCTGCGTGCCACTGTGTCATGCACGGCTGTGTCTGGTTTCCTGGGGTTTCTGGGGACTGAACTCTGATCCTCCTGCTTGTATAGTCAATGACTGACCCCTGCACCCTCTCCCCTACCGCACCACCTTTGGAATTCGTGAACTGGGACAAGCGGCTGAGCCCAGCTTCCTCGGCGGCTAGAGCCCCGACTTCTCCCCCGACACTAGTTTCGGCAGTACATTTGCAGAGACGCCAACTGCAGCTTGTACCCCCCTGGCTCCAAACTTCCCAAAGGCATCTCTCCAACTGAAACAAGACCCAAAGCCCTGATATATTCAAATACTTTAATCACCTGGATTAATCACCCAGTGCTCTTAGAATGACCACTGCTTCTCTCTCACGCTACTGTGTAAGCCTACCCTCTTACTACATGTTTATCCACTATAGAAGGTCTAGCCTCATTTCCATCTGTGTCACCCAGAGCCACGTTCTACCAGCCATCAGCCTTCCTTTCTCCTCTTCCCTAGGTCTCTTCTTAGCTCTGATATTCCTTCCTCAGAGGTACACTCAGGCCCATGACCCTCTGCCCAGCATCCTGAATAACCAGCCCCATGTTGCTCTTCATAATAACAGCTTATGATTGTCTGGCAGCATGTTAGCATTGGTGTGTTTAATTGCTCATTCTCTGTCTCCTTCTCTGGATAGGACTCACTTTTGTTTATTTTGTTCTATTTTGTTTTTTCACTATTGAATTCTTAGCTTCCAGACCAGGCATAAGGTTGCTGCTCAGCAAGTATTTGTTTAATGAACAAAAGAATAATGGGAATGGGTAGCCGTAGGCTATGAGGGAGGGTTGAGAAATGTCATGTACAGGTCATGAAATTAGCACCAAAGAGAGGAAAGAAGAGAACAGGACCCATCCAGGGGGTCCAGAGAGGATAGATTCAAACAGCTACTTCCCAATGAGCACAGAAAAGAGATATGATAATAAGGGATTCAGAAAATTGGAGTAAGGATTTAGATGACAGAAAAGAAGACTCATCTGCCACTGAACCGGACACATCTTGGGGGAGTGAGCAAGGAAAGGATTTATAGTAGATGCCTTAGTCTTTGCTTCACGCAATGGCATGAAGAAGTCTCAAGAGAAGGGAGATCCATGCATTTTAATCCCTGATATAACTTCTCTGACGGGACAGTGAACCTATGAGTACAGTGAAGGAAGGGGACTCAGACAACCTCCGCTGTTTACCAAACTCCTATTAACGGCTAATTACTTCATGAATTTCCTTACACAGCAGCAGCTCCTTTCCCCTAACTGTCCTGAGCTGACTTCTCATTTTGCGCATACCTTTGACACAGGACTTTTTCCAGAGTGAGTTGGTTTTCTGTTTACACTCCCATGCCACTCATTTGACTGGGAAGGAAATGGTCGTGTTTTATTCACCTTTGAATAGTGCCAGTGGTGGTACTTAGCATCAAGGGCTCCATCAGGGGCCAGCTCTCTAAAGCAAGCAGTTGTCAAGCAAGGGGCTCTTGTTCCTTGCTCTCTCCTCTCCCCCAGGATGCCGAGTTACAACGCCAAGCTTCTCCTTTGTTATCTAAAGCCTGTATTTGTGAATCCAAAGCCCATCTGCACCCTCACCCCTCGGTTCTGATACAAGGAAGCTTGGGCTGCTACTGAGCAAGCCCTCTCCTCTTGTCACTCAACTCCCCCACATCTACCTGTGTCTTCCATCCTGTGAGCGCCTCTTAGATCTTTGTCTACGATGCTTGGTCAACAGTCCTTGATCTGTCCTGTACTATTCCAGATGACTAGCTAAGGGAACCAGAGAAAAGGGGATGCAGGAACATTGCTAAGGCAACCATTTATCCTCTAGTCACAGAAATAAGTGCTAAGCACCAAGCTTTCTAGATAGTCGTATTTAATGAGGCTCATTGATCAAAGAGGACAGCTTGCTGAAACTGTCCACTCACCTTAACTTTCTACTCTTGGTCTACAGTAGGACTCTCTGTCTGGTTACCCTTCTTCACAGCTGCGCCTGTGAAGGGAGAAATGAGTCAGCTTCTAGGCATTGTGGGAATAGACAGGATGTGCGTAGAAGGAGCCTCATGCCTTGTCTTCTCATGGTTTCCATTTCTTCACTGTCAACTTAAAACCTGTTTCTCAGAGTCTATCACCTCTATGATTCCTCATGACTAGTTCACTTCTCATCAGCTTGCTGACACAACACATCAGAAATAGAATGTTTTGTGGTTTATTGACAATAGAATCACCATCTTCCTTTTCCCGTCCCCCAAGGTGATACAATAATGAACAAAACAAATCAATTTCTTTTCTCTCTTTCTATTTGGCAAATCTCTGCAAAAAATGACAGTGCTCAGACTGCACCAAAGGGCTACCCTCTCTCCTGTCTCCTCATGCAGTCTTCCCCAGGGGAGAAGATGCAGATGCGGAAGCCCTGCTGTTCTCTCTTCACTGGTGGTGAGCACTTGAGTTGATGGTGCTCAGAGAGTCCCTCCTGCCCTCTGAGTACATCCAGGGAGAAGCACCTTCTCCATGGCAAACCATCGTGAACTGTGCCTCTTTCTCTCACCACTTTTCCTGCATTAGAAAGCTCTTAGAAGAGTGTAGGTACTTTGGCTTGCTTGAGTTTGTTTTTTGTTGCTATTACAGAATGCTGGAGACCAGGACAATGTTTGAGGAACAAGGTTTTCCTTATGGTTCTTCAGGCCAGGAAGTTCAAATTTGGGAGGCCACATCTTGCAAGGACTCTTTGCCTTCAGCTCTCCCTGTACCACAGCCCAACTATAGCTCTAGCTTCATTGCAATTAGTACTAAGAATAATGAGAGTTATCTATGTAGGCATTGTACTAAAGACTTTATGCCCATTATCTCTTATCTTCACAACAACCCTAGAAGGAAGTCATTACCGTTATCTCCACTCTTAACCAAAAAGACTGGTGCCTGAGGATGCTGCTGACTTGGACTTCCCATGAGACCACAAAATTTTTGCCGGTGAGACCAGGATGCAGCTTTGTGCCTTCCTGGGGGGTATTAGCACATCTGATCAATCACAAGGAGCTTTTCTTTCTACAAGATCACATACACCTATCTATTCATGGCTATAGTAGGAAAAGGCACTGGAGTATAGAGGTCTTTAATCTGTAGTCCAACTTTCTGAGTCCTAGGATAAAGAAGAAATGGAAGTGAGTGAGGGAGTGTGTGTGTGTGTGTGCGCGTGCGTGCATGCATGCGCGCGTGTGCGTGTGCGTGTGCGTGTGCGTGTGCGTGTGTGTGTGTGTGTGTGTGTTTGTATTCTCTGACGAACTCTGTGAAGTCCAAAGAGGCTATCATCCAGAAAAGAGAAGGCTGCACATGCTTAATCCTGGTCTGAAGGGTGAGTTCTAGTCCTCAGAAATCTGGTAAGTGGCAAGATCAATGTCCCAGTTCATCAAAGAGGAAGCCAAGGTTTCAGAGAGCTCGAGACTGGTTGCAGTGAGGAGGGATGACATAGGAGGTCATGCATGTCTTATATCCATGTTTAGAACCTGTTTCCTGGACACTTCAATCTTGTCTTGAACTTTCGGTTGACTGATCTGTCAAACATGGACTGGCACCTGACTGGAGATGGCAGGGTCCTGGAGTGGCTGAAGTCACCCTGTTCTTTCCCGGTCAGTAGGCTGTTATGCTCCAACCAGGCAAGCAGAGTTCTGACCCTAAGTAGCTATGTTTGTTAGTGATTTCTGGCAGGTTAAATCAGTGGGTTGGCAGTTTGTAGAGTCTTGTGCCCTGTGTGTGAATTCTGATGTCTCTTTGTGTGGCTTTCCTGTCTTGAAGGCATTCTTACCAAGTTATAGGCTATATCAATACTCCAGGTAAATGTTTGTGTGGGAATGTCGTTGAAAATCCTCTTCCTCACTTTTCCCATTTGTAAAGTAGGAGTCGTAATGCTTGTCCTGATTATGTTAAAGGGCAGTGATGAGGATTCCCTGTGGCAGTGCATAGAACGCACTATAGGTTTAAAGTACATCACAAGCTATACTTCCTAGGCTTGGTAGTATAAACCTGTTAGAGCCGGAGTAGTGATTTTATAACTTGGACTCAAAATTATCACTTTGAATAAAACATAAAAGTTAAAGTTCTTTCTAGAAGGTCTCACAACACACACCACCTGCTTTTCCAGGAATATGGGATAAACGGAGTTAAGGTCCTTAACTAGCATACCAGACCATTTACCTAGCTGTTGACCAGAGCATGGGTTGTGCAATGTGAGCGGCAGGCAGATGTGGCATCCTATGGGTCTTTTCAGACTCACTACATCTTGTGTGGGTGAGCAGAACGAAGATGTGTTCATTGGTATTCATTGTTCATAGCTTTATAAGTGGACTCAGAACTCTGATGTCACCTTACTTCCCTGTCCCAAAAATCTCTCTGTAGTTACTTCTAGTGGTAAAGTGGAATAAAGCTTCTTCTGTCCCATTGCCCAGCTTGTTTCTGTCTCTGTCTGTCTGTTCTCTCTCTCTCTCTCTCTCTCTCTCTCTCTCTCTCTCTCTCTCTCTCTCCCTCCCTCCCTCCCTCCCTCCTCCCTCCCTCCTCCCTCCCTCTCTCTCCCTCCCTCCTCCCTCCCTCTCTCTCTCTCTCTCTCCCTCTCTGTGTATACAAATGCTAATGCTAATTCAGCTAGATGGGTTGGCCACTGACTGGCCAATGAGTTCCAGGAATCCACTTGTCTCTGTTTCCCTAGTTTGGGGACTACAGGCAGGCATGCAGTGACACCATATTCAGCTCTTTACATGCTGGATGTGGATCCAAACTTATATCCCCAAGGTTGTGTGGCAAGCAATTTACCTCATCAGATCCCTGTACCTAGGCCCGTTTCTGACTTTTCATGAGGAGGCAGGCCATTCTTTCAGAGGCTGGTCTTGCTAAAACTGAAGGAAGGGCTCTTTTACTTATGGTCTCCTTAAACAGACACAGAGTCTCTTGGTTCGGGCCAGAGAGGCCCATGATGGAGCATGTTCCTCCTCCCTGTATCTTTGTTCTGTGTTGTTCTGCATGCCCTAAAGGACTTATGGGGTTCTTCTTCACCATCTCCTCCTTCTCCAAAGAAGCCCTGCTGTCCCCCTACTCCCAGCCTGCAAAACTGAATTTATCTCAATGTCATTTCTTCAAGATGTGAGCTGGAACAAATCTGGAGCAGCTGCTCCATTTCTAAGTGTCCTTTAGGGACCCCCTCGGCAGACACTTTGCAGAGTATAATGATGACATTCTAACGAGCATTAATGTACATGTTGTCATTTTTCTATATTTACTCCTCCCGCAGGAGGCATAGCTCTGAGAAGGAAACACCAAAAGCAGGGAGACAGAGAGAAAGTTCTTCACCACCAGCTCACTCGCGGAAACATTCACAGTGAAAGAAAAAATCTGCAAGGGTCAGTAGGGCTGGAAAATTGTAGAAGACAAGAGAATGGAAGTGGATGGCAAGAGTGGGAAGAAGCCTTGGAGGCAGAAGAGGAAGAGATTAGTGGAGGATCAAGTTTCCAAAGTGGATGTAGGACTCAACAACTTGATTATCCTAAATACATTGTCTTCAGCCAATGACACTGACCTCTGTATGTTACATTAATGAATCAATTCATTCATCCATCCATTCAGCAGGTAGTAAGGGAACCCTTCCTGCATTGCAGACATTGTGCCAGGGACCAATGACGCAAGCATAAATGAGAAGAATTTAACTGATGGTGGATGAGTAGGGTCTGTCACATGAAACATCACTGTGCCACTGGCTTCCCACAACCCCATGAGGTATATAACGGGTGGAGAAGAAGGCTCGGGAACTTTGGAAATTCTCATGGCTTTCACTGTGTGCACAGCTACGCCAAGGCTTTCACCCAGTTCTGGTTAGTGTTGGAAGATATTTTACCTTTTTTTCATGGGAGAGAAGAAAGTGAACTCCAGTTTTGTGGTTCCCAAGAGCTCTGTGGGGTTTTGAAGATATCTGCCAAGAGCTCTCAACTGAAATACATTGAACATCAAAATCAGGCCCCTCCCTTTTCCTACTACTGCCCACTTAAGAGCCTTTTTGACCCTTCCACTCACGATCCTCTCTCCTGGATATATAAATTATATAAAATAGAAATACAAACCAAACATTTACTGATAATAAACCATATAAATTATTGTAAGATAATAATTTGGGTTTGGAGAGATGACTCAATGGCCAGTAGCGCTGGCTGCTGTTGCTGAGGACCAGTGTGGTGATGTATTGTGTCCCCAATATATTGTGCACCCTAATAAAATTTATCTGAGGATCAGAGGAAAAAAGCCACCCACTAGAGTAAACATAGAGGTCAGGCAATGGTCACACATACCTTTAATCCTATCCTCTGTGAATTTAAGGCCACACTGGGAACAGAGCCAGGGGTAGTGGCACATGCCTTAAATTCTGATACTAGTTAACCATAAAGGTCTGAAGGTCTGTACAGACAGACAGGAAGCGACAGAGCTGGGCAGGAAGAGGAAGTGATGTAGCTGGGCAGAGAGAGGAAATGAGATGGCAGAACAGAAAAGCACATAGGTGTGGGTATACAGGAAGTAGGTTTCTTTGGAGACTAAGGTGTCAGTGAGGTGAGGTTGTCTGTGGCTTGTCCTATTCCTCTGATCTCTCAGTTTTTCACCCCAATATCTGATTCTGGGTTTTTTGTTTTTTTATTAATAAGACCTTTAGCAATTCATCTTACAGACCAGGGTTCAGTTTCCAGCACCCACATGGCTGCTCACAACTGCCTGTATCTCTAGTTCCAAAAGATCCCTCATCTGGCCTCCATGGGCACTGCATGCATGCATGTACATGGTACACTTATGTCCATGCAGGCGAAAATACTCATACACATACAATAAAAATAAAGAAAATAATTTGAAGATAATTTACCTTTCAGTAAAACTGAAAGCAAATCTCCATGCTATTGCTTTTCAATATGTGTGCTTGTTTATTTTTTACATAAAGAATAAAATCTTTGTTGACTATTTGATACTGCAGAATATAGAGTATCTTGGAAACTTTTTAGAGTTGCTCGATATTTTGATTTTCTAACATCAATGCTGAGAATCCCATTTTACATAAACACATAGCATAGAATAGTATGTATACGGTCATTTCAGAAATCATTAGAAATTCTTTACTAATCCCAAGCCAACTTATTTTAATGATTTTTTTATGAAACTTAACTTATCAACACAAATGGTAATTTTTAAAGTCAAATAATTTAACCCAATACAAGCCAGGGTATACTAGCTGGATATATTCACACAAGAAATAATGGTGGAGAAAGTCTTTGTTTTCTACAACTGAGCCATTTGGTTTTTGTAAGAGCACAAAACAATACACATAGAGCAAAATTCCCAAGAGTCTTAACATAAAATAGTTTTGAATCTGATACAAGGGATTTTAGGTACCGTTGGCTAACTCACATGGTGTGAGGGCATTTATGCTTCAAAGTGTGTGTGTCCTGTGTGTTTAGAACAGCAGCTTTCAGCCTGTGGGTAGCTTTGATCCCTTTGGGGGGCGTCTAATGACCCTTTTACAGAGGTTGCATATCAGATATCATATATTTATGTGATGATTCATGACAGTAGCAAAATTACAGTTATGAAGTAGCAATGAAAATCATTTTATGGTTGGAGTTTAGCGAGACATGAGGAACTATGTTAAAGGACTGCAGATTTGGAAGGTTGGAAAGTGCTGGTCTAGAACCAAGACTGCAGTGAAGTTGCATGTTGTAACAGGGATGCATGCTGCCAGGGGCACCTCTCAGATCCAGCTCGTGTGCTTGGTTTTTCACTAATTTTTGGTCATTGTTCACTCAGAAACCTTTGCCTGCTATGGAATTTGGGTGACCCCCTTGTCACACTGAGTTGTGCATCTTCATGTAATTTCAAGATTCATGGTGTAAGTAGCTGTGTGCGTTAGATACCTAACGGCGGAGACTGGAGTAGTTTCCCTGGCTGTTCTGAGTCCCCGTTCTCCCTCCGAGTTCAACAGATACTTCACAGTGTCTTTCCACTAATTAATCAATCAATTCACAATTAAGTCTACATTTATGTAGTCCTTCCCCATTTTCAAAGCTTCTCTAGTCATTATCCCTGCAATAACTCTGTCGGGTGAACAAGGGAGGAGTTAGCACCCCCTGTGGACACACCAGGGAGCAGGAGCTCAGACATAGTACTTTCCCAGAAATTATCCAGTAAGAAATAGTAACCGCAGAACCTCAGAGCCGGGACTTCAGTGTCCGTTCTTCCTGAGGCATGAGGCTTCCACAGGCAGAGCCATGGGGTTTCCCTCCTCACACTACAGAAGAGGAGGATGCTGGAGATATCCAATCAGTAGACAAGGACACCCGCTGGTCTGTATCCATATTCTTTCCCCAAAGTGAGGCCACCTGACATGAATCTTGGATTGATCTATGCTGATTGCCACTCTGGTCTTTGTCTTTAAGAGAGTAGAGCTTCATAAAACCCTTGGAAATAAGTCCAAGGTCAGACACAAGCAAACAGGTAAGGGTGTGGTAGAGACCTCTGGAAGAAAGTCAGATCAAAGCCAAGTCTTCGTGAGCTGACAGTTGTTGGCCTCTAAGAGAAGCCGAGCCTTTCAAACACAGAGAAAGGAAGGTTCCTTGAACAAGTGAAAGGGAAGACTCCTTACTTTTCTGTATCCGAAGGATAAGGTCAAACTTCGTCCTCTGCTGCCCATAGATCTTATCTGGGTGGGATTGTATCAAATAAATAATGTATCAGAAGATTTGTCCCCTGTTACATTAGCCCCATCCGCAGCCAAAGCACAGCCCGGGTGTGTGATAAGTGCTAATAAATGGCAGTGCTTGTCGGTGGAAATTTTTCTGGCAAATTTTCCGAACCAGATTAAAAAGTAAATTAGATTTCTTCTGAAGAGTTACTTTCAAGGGTTTTTATCCACTGACGTGTGTATGCAAGATTGTAGCTTTGCCAAAGGGGAAGAGAATGAAGCCGGGGAAGAATAACAAAATAAAATAAAATAAAAAAATCAGCATGCAATTATCTGTCTGAACAAGGCTATCGTTGGCAAGGCACCTAATCAGAGATGTCTCAAATTTGCTTAAAATACAGTGAGCGATGTAAAATGTATTTATAATGTGCCTCTTATGCTCCAATAGAATGGTTACTGGGATCAAAAAAATTGTGGGAGACAGGGGTTTTAAAACAGAGTGGCTAGACTCAAATCAGTTGTTAATGATTGCTGAATGAAAAATACAGCTTTGTGACTAGGGAGGAATGCATTGCTTTGTTGGGGTTCAATTGTTTTGTGTGTATGTGTGTGTGTATGTGTGTGCGGGTATACATATATGTGTATGCATCTGGAGGCCAAAGAACAATGGGTGCTGTTCTTCAGGCACCATCCACTTTTTTACTGATTTATTTATTCTTTTATTATGACTCAGGAGCTCTCATTGGCCTGAAACTTGTCAAATAGGCAAGACTGCTGGCTAGA